>NC_086001.1:6991544-7291544 GCF_030014385.1 Trichomycterus rosablanca | reverse complement strand
CACTTATACACACAGACAATGTCTCACACACACAAAACCACACACACAGACACATACACACACTGTCTCTAACACACACATATACACACACTGTCTCTAACACACACAAAACCCACACACAAAACCCACACACACACTGTCTCTAACACACACATATACACACACTGTCTCTAACACACACAAAACCCACACACAAAACCCACACACACACTGTCTCTAACACACAAAACCCACACACACACTGTCTCTAACACACAAAACCACACACACACACAGTCTCACACATACACAGTCTCTAACACACAAAACTTACACACACACACACAGTCTCACACATACACAGTCTCTAACACACAAAACTTACACACACAGACTCACACATACACAGTCTCTAACACACAAAACTTACACACACACAGACTCACACATACACAGTCTCTAACACACAAAACTTACACACACACACACACACAGTCTCACACATACACAGTCTCTAACACACAAAACCACACACACACACATACACTTTTTACTCACACACACATACACACTGTCCTAACACACAAAACCACACACACACACAGACACACACTTACACTTTTTCTCTCTCACACACACACACTCTTTCTCTCTCACACACACACTGTCCTAACACACAAAACCACACCCACACACAGACACACACTCACACACACACATACACACAAACACACTTTTTACTTCTCTCTCTCTCTCACACACACACACACACACACTGTCCTAACACACAAAACCACACACACACACAGACACACACTCACACACATACATACACACACACACACACACTTTTTACTTCTCTCTCTCTCTCACACACACACATACATACACACTGTCCTAACACACAAAACCACACCCACACACATACACTTTTTCTCTCTCACACACACACTCTTTCTCTCTCACACACACACTGTCCTAACACACAAAACCACACCCACACACAGACACACACTCACACACACACACTTTTTACTTCTCTCTCTCTCACACACACACACACACATACATACACACTGTCCTAACACACAAAGCCACACCCACACACATACACTTTTTCTCTCTCTCACACACACACTGTCTCACACACACACTGTCTCCAACACACAAAACCATACACACAGTCTCACACACACACACACACACACACACACACACACACACACTCTCTGTCTCTAACACACAAAACCACACACACTCACTCTCTCTCACACACACACACACTTTCTCTCTCATACACTCTCTCACACACAAAACCACACACACTTACACACACATATACACACACAGACACAGTCTCACACACACAAAACCACACACACTTTCTCACTTACACACACATATACACACACAGGCACTGTCTCACACACACAAAACCACACATACAGTCTTACACACTGTCTCTAACACATAAAACCCACACACTTTCTTTCATACACACTCTCTCTCACACACACACACAAAGCCACACACACACTTTCTCTTACATACATACACACTGTCTCGGAGTGGGTAAGTGAGTGAGTAAGAAAGTGAGTGAGTGAACGAGTGAGGGTATTGGTATATTTAATGGTCTGGTGGGTGGCACGGAGGCTCAGTGGGCAGCACTGTTGCTTCACAGCAAGAAGGTCGTGGGTTCGATTCCCAGGTGGGGCGGACCGGGTCCTTTCTGTGTGGAGTTTGCATGTTCTCCCTGTGTCTGCATGGGTTTCCTCCAAAACTCCGCTTTCTTCCCACAGTCCAAAGACGTGCAAGTGAGGTGAACTGGAGATTGTCCATGTGTCTGCCTTGAACTTGTGAACTGATGAATCTTGTGTAACCAGTAACTACCTGTCCTGTCATAAATGTAACCAAAACATGACATTAAAATCCTAATAAATGAAAAATACATAATGGTCTGGTGCCCTCTGGTTCTGGGCAGTACCGGACCCACTGTAATCCTGATCAGAATGAAGTTGTAATGCAGAATTCCAGCTTATTCCGAAGGGTTTACAAATTCTCACTTGTATCTGGAAGACATGCGGACAGCCTGACAGTTTGTAAAGTACAATTCAGGTGATTTCTCTTTACACAGTTAATCACGACCACGGCAGGAAGTGACATCACTCGGCATAAGACACCTGTTTGGGTAATTGGAGAAAATGAGGTGTCAGGATTAATGATGTGTGGTACGAAACTGAAATAGCTGCGATGTGAGAATACAGAGTGAGTGACAGTGGTTAGCATTGATGCTACAGTCGCTCGGTGTGAATGTACAGCTGTAGCGTGTGTGAGTGATTTAGTGGAAGGGAATAATAGGGTGAGTGAGCGTGCTGGTATGTAACGCTACGCCAATTAATCGCCACTAGAAGTGTAGGTGCTGAGTTCATCACGTAGGTGCGAGGGTAGTGATTAATGGAAAAACCTACTGCAAGGTGAAAAAATAAACTGGCAGAAGGAAAAAGTGCTAATGGCTGAGTGGGAGGAGAACAGAAGAAGACCTACATCATATTTCATTCCTTATTCTAATTGTTCAACAATTGGAACACACTTTTCTTTTACCATGAAAAGCTTATCGTGGATTTATTTAGTTCTATTTATTTATTATTATTATTTTGAAAAAAATGCTGTGTTCAAGTGGGCGCCCAGTTGGTGCAGTGGAATATTCCGCTAGAGAACCAGCACTGGGATACCCACTGAACTCCCAGTGCCAGCAGCACACAAAACTGGGCACTAAAAGTCTGCGCAGTTGTAGCCTAGCGGTTAAGGTACTGGACTGGTAAGCAGAAGGTCACTGGTTCAAACCCTACCATGGTCAGGTTGCCACTGTTGGACCCTTGAGCAAGGCCCTTAACACTTAACTTCAATATACTGTCACTGTACTGTAAGTCGCTTTGGATAAAACAGGGAGTGCCTAGCATTGGAGGGAACATGGGGTAGGTGAATATGCCCTCCTCACATGTGATCAAGATCCCCAAATCCTCCAGAAGACTAATTAGATACACTCAATTCAGGGGAGGGGGTTGATGCTGTGTTCAAGTGGGCGCAGTGGGATAATCCTCTAGCACACCAGCGCTGGGATTCCCACTGAACTCCCAGTGCCAGCAGGACACAAAAATGGGCACTAAAAGTCTAGGCAGGTGTAGCCTAGCCTGGGGTTAAGGTACCGGACTGGTAAGCAGAAGGTCACTGGTTCAAACCCTACCACTGCCAGGTTGCCACTGTTGGACCCTTGAGCAAGGCCCTTAACCCTCAGTTGCTCAGACTGTGAGTCGCTTTGGATAAAAGCGTCCGCTAAATGCTGAAAATGTAAATGTAAAGTCTGCTGTGTGGGAAAAGACCAGACGAATAAATGGGTGGGGGTCTTCAAACACTGTGTAAGACCCTGGTGACCCTGGTTAGCAGCCCGGGGTGCCTGTACAAAAGTGAAGGAGCATGGAGATTGGTGTGTGACTCTCCCTGTGTGATATCTGGCCTCACATGCAAATCCACCGAAGTGTGGGCGAATAAGAAGGGGTCGGAAAGAGCGTAGGGCAGGCGAATATGCCCTTCTCAGAAGCAATCAGGATCTCCAGCAGTGAAAGACTAATTGGCTATGCTAAAATCGAGAGAAAAAGTAAGAAAATGTATAAATAAAAGAATATACAGTGTATCACAAAAGTGAGTACACCCCTCACATTTCTGCAGATATTTAAGTATATCTTTTCATGGGACAACACTGACAAAATGACACTTTGACACAATGAAAAGTAGTCTGTGTGCAGCTTATATAACAGTGTAAATTTATTCTTCCCTCAAAATAACTCAATATACAGCCATTAATGTCTAAACCACCGGCAACAAAAGTGAGTACACCCCTAAGAGACTACACCCCTAAATGTCCAAATTGAGCACTGCTTGTCATTTTCCCTCCAAAATGTCATGTGATTTGTTAGTGTTACTAGGTCTCAGGTGTGCATAGGGAGCAGGTGTGTTCAATTTAGTAGTACAGCTCTCACACTCTCTCATACTGGTCACTGAAAGTTCCAACATGGCACCTCATAGCAAAGAACTCTCTGAGGATCTTAAAAGACGAATTGTTGCGCTACATGAAGATGGCCAAGGCTACAAGAAGATTGCCAACACCCTGAAACTGAGCTGCAGCACAGTGGCCAAGATCATCCAGCGTTTTAAAAGAGCAGGGTCCACTCAGAACAGACCTCGCGTTGGTCGTCCAAAGAAGCTGAGTGCACGTGCTCAGCGTCACATCCAACTGCTGTCTTTGAAAGATAGGTGCAGGAGTGCTGTCAGCATTGCTGCAGAGATTGAAAAGGTGGGGGGTCAGCCTGTCAGTGCTCAGACCATACGCCGCACATTACATCAAATTGGTCTGCATGGCTGTCACCCCAGAAGGAAGCCTCTTCTGAAGTCTCTACACAAGAAAGCCCGCAAACAGTTTGCTGAAGACATGTCAACAAAGGACATGGATTATTGGAACCATGTCCTATGGTCTGATGAGACCAAGAATAATTTGTTTGGTTCAGATGGTCTCAAGCATGTGTGGTGGCAATCAGGTGAGAAGTACAAAGATAAGTGTGTCATGCCTACAGTCAAGCATGGTGGTGGGAATGCCATGGTCTGGGGCTGCATGAGTGCAGCAGGTGTTGGGGAGTTACATTTCATTGAGGGACACATGAACTCCAATATGTACTGTGAAATACTGAAGCAGAGCATGATCCCCTCCCTCCGGAAACTGGGTCGCAGGGCAGTGTTCCAGCATGATAATGACCCCAAACACACCTCTAAGACGACCACTGCTTTATTGAAGAGGCTGAAGGTAAAGGTGATGGACTGGCCAAGAATGTCTCCAGACCTAAACCCAATAGAACATCTTTGGGGCATCCTCAAGCGGAAGGTGGAGGAGCGCAAAGTCTCGAATATCCGCCAGCTCCGTGATGTCGTCATGGAGGAGTGGAAAAGCATTCCAGTGGCAACCTGTGAAGCTCTGGTAAACTCCATGCCCAGGAGAGTTAAGGCAGTTCTGGGAAATAATGGTGGCCACACAAAATATTGACACTTCAGGAACTTTCACTAAGGGGTGTACTCACTTTTGTTGCCGGTGGTTTAGACATTAATGGCTGTATATTGAGTTATTTTGAGGGAAGAATAAATTTACACTGTTATATAAGCTGCACACAGACTACTTTTCATTGTGTCAAAGTGTCATTTTGTCAGTGTTGTCCCATGAAAAGATATACTTAAATATCTGCAGAAATGTGAGGGGTGTACTCACTTTTGTGATACACTGTACATAAAGAAACCAAGATGATTCATTTGGTGATGTAGAAAGATCAATCACACGTTTCAAGCTTTTTAGTGGGTGGCACGGTGGCTCGGTGGGTGGCACTGTCGCCTCACAGCAAGAAGGTCCTGAGTTCGATCGCCAGGCGGGTCGGTCCGGGTCCTTTCTGTGTGGAGTTTTCATGTTCTCCCCGTATCTGCGTGGGTTTCCTCCAGGAGCTCCCACAGTCCAAAAACATACAATCAGGTTAATTGGAGTCACTGAATTGCCCTATAGGTGAATGGGTGTGTGTATGTGTGTCTGCCCTGCGATGGACTGGCGCCCTGTCCAGGGTATTACTGTGTGCCTTGCTCCTATTGAAAAGCTGGGATAGGCTCCAGAGTCTGCCTTTGTCTGCCTTCACACACATATGAACTTGAGTGACAGCCCATCTTTAATCCATAGGGTTTAATATGATGTTGGCCCACGCTTTGCAGCTATAACAGCTTCAACTCTTCTGGGAAGGCTTTCCACAAGGTTTAGGAGTGTGTTAATAAGTAATGAGTTTGTTTTTTATTGCTTATTTTTTTTGTAGTGATGTCTTTTATCTTATGGCACTTTGAGATTTGTACCAAATGTAAAGTGCGTTATAAATTAAATGTATTGTTATTATTATTTATGGGAATTTTTGACCATTCTTCCAGAAGTGCATTTGTGAGGTCAAACACTGATGTTGGACGAGAAGGCCTGGCTCACAGTCTCCACTCTAATTCATCCCAAAGGTGTTCTATCGGGTTGAGGTCAGGACGTAAAAGACACGAGGCCGCTCAGGTGGCGCAGCAGTAAAATACACTAGCACACCAGAGCTGGGATCTCGAATACATCAAATCGAGTCTTAGCTATGCCATCCGGCTGGGCTGGGCGGCCACATGAACAACGATTGACTGTTGTTCAGGGATGGGACGAGCCGGACCAGGGTTCCTCATAACTGGTGCAATTACGACCTGATCCACATATGAACTTGCCTCGTGCAGGTGAAAAAAAGAGGACATGTCCAGAAAAAAGAGGACGTATGGTCACCTTAATGTACTTAAGTCATTTAGTCAAATAAGAAATACAGAAATAGAACCCTTTGATGTAGGTAGTGTTTTAAATGTTTCCATGTTAGCATGAGAAATTACAGTCTGTGCTATTACAGTTCAGCAGTTTGCCATTCAATCATGCTAGAATACAGCTAATCCTACCTCTCGTGCTAAATCTCCAAGTAATTCAGAGCTCTGGATACATTTAGGTCATATCCAAGGCTAATACACTCCCACCCTATCTGCCTCCACATTCCGTCCACGCGGCTAGCTGTTAGCGTTAGTGCTTAGCAGAGTCGCCGGCCATTGAAGAGTATCTGTAGGACCCGAAGTCATTAATCCAGGAAAAGCTATTCTCTCGCAGATGCTAAACTAATAGCAAAGAGGCTGTGAGCACGCTCAAATCGCCACTGAAGCAGCCCAGGGGCTTTGGAGCAGCTAACGCTAATGCTAACTTGCCAACAGAGAGAAAGAAGAATAAAATCTGGTTAGTGTGGAACGTTTATCTCAGGGAAACACACTTTCACTGAACCACTGTGCCATGTGTGTAAATGCCATCGGACTGGGTATCAGTGAACTGGCACACACTTACACTTATGTCATACTGAATCAATTTATATCACAGAGGACACGTCATAAAATATGGTTTATATTATTTAAGGAACAAAGATTTCTTACACAATTATAACCCTTGAAAAAATAATTGCTCCCATCTGTTTCTCTGCATGCTTTGTTAACCCCCTTTCATGCTGTTCTTCAATGGTCAGGACCCCCACAGGACCACTACAGAGCAGGTATTATTTAGGTGGTGGATCATTTTCAGCACTGCAGTGACACTGACATGGTGGTGGTGTGTTAGTGTGTGTTGTGCTGGTATGAGTGGATCAGACACAGCAGCGCTGCTGGAGTTTATTAACACCTCACCGTCACTGCTGGACTGAGAATAGTCCACCAGCCAAAAAAATATCTAGCCAACAGCCCCCCATGGGCAGCGTCCAGTGACCACTGATGAAGGTCTAGAAGATGAACAACTCAAACAGCAGCAATAAATGACGTCTAAAAATCGTCTCTGACTTTACATCTACAAGGTGGACCAACTAGGTAGGTTTTAGCATAGGTATTTAGTCTTTCACTGCTGGGGACTCCGATCACTTCAGAGGAGAGTATATCTACCTTATACATGCTCCCTCTAATACGTGTGCAGGCCACCGTGGATTTGTGTGTGAGGCCAGTCTTGTGCATGGAGAGTCACGCACTGATCTCCATCATCAAAGACTCCATCTACTTTTTAGTCCTGTCTTTTTTTTTTACTCAGCAGACTTTATTGGTCAATCATGTCTGCTAGGGGGCGCCCAGTCGACTGGTAGCAGAGCTGGGATTTAAACTAGCTGTTGTGCTAGTGGAATATGCCATTTTTATCCATCTTGATAAGATTGTGAGGTCACCTGTCCATGAGGTGCAGCCAAACTAGTTAGTGTGCTAGTGGAATATCCCATTTTTTAAATTCTTAATGAGATTGTGAGGTCATCTGTCCATGAGCTTACAGCTAACAGCATTACAGAGCAGGACAACAATCCAAAATATAAAAGTAAGTTTACATCTTTTGTAGTAACAGGATTGAAACATTATTTAAAAGACTTAAAGCCTAGTCCAAGTCCTGACTAGAACCGGTAATAAATGCTGGAAGGATTTATAAGACTGGAAATGAGCAGCTCACGTCTGATGAAGAGCAGCGTGTCTGATATAGAGCAGCTCAATAAAGAACTTCTATCTGTGTAATATGTTTTGTTTAACGATATGAAATCATTCAATGTGATAAATATGCAATGACCGAGGCAATCACACAGAGGGCATTTATTTTTCATCACCATTGTAGTGGGTGTTGGCTGGCATAATGCTAAAGGTTTTGTTTTTGTAGCAGCTTGAGTGCCAACACGGCACACATTTGAGACGGAGGCTGAATTATCCGGCAGCCTAATTTAGGGGAAGAGAGGGTATTGTGCGCTTTGGCTGTTTTTTCGTCATCCCTCTGTCAGGGCTTTGCCATCCTTCTTTATCAGGGCGTGAAAATAACCCGTCTGCTGTTTGGCATTTCGGTGCCGAGTCCCTCTGCACCCAGACAACGGAAAAAAATGAGCGAGAGAGTGAGGACGAGAGACGGAGAATGAGAACGGGCGAGAGAGAGATGAAAGAGGAGAGGGATGGAGGAATAAATGGGGACGGGATCAAAGCACACCGCTCCTCTGATCTGCATAAAGGAATCTCTTTATGAGGCGCCAAGGATGGGCACCAGAGCTGGCACCGAAACAGAGACAGAAGGGGTGAAGGAGAACAATGAAAGGGCGACAGAGAAAGAGACGGTACTTAAAGAATGTCTATTGCATAACTCTATTGCAAATACAACACACATCAAGTACCAACACAAAAGTATTGGACCTAGTATTAACCCCTTCAAGTCTTTTCTTTTTATGCTTAAGCATATTGGATGATCCAGATCAAGGAACTGAAAGCCACTCAACAATCCAGAACCTCTCCAGATCCTAAAGCTTTCTCTAGTGTTTCTAATAGCCCTTTTTGACTTGTGTGGAATGGGCTCCGTTCGGGTTCGCAAATTAATTTTGAACTGGTTTAAAGCATTTCCACCAAAAAAAAAGCTTCCAAACAGCTGGAACCAAAGACTACTAGGTTCTTCAGTGAGAACCATAATACATTTATAAGAGAAGTGGCAAAAACTATTTTGTTCCGGCTGTGCCATTGTTTCTTATGGAGTGTCCAGTAGCAACAAATACAGCTATCTCCAATAGTATTGGACCTAGTATTAACCCTTTTAAGTCAGCATATTGGACAATCCAGATCAAAGCCACTCAACAATCCAGAACCTCTCTAGATCCTACAGGCTTTTAGGTGGTCTATTAAACCCTCTTTTTTCAGCTTTCTCTAACGTTTTTAATAGCCCTTTTTGACCAGCGTGTATTGGGCACCATTCAAGTTCGCGAACGTGATTTTGAACCGGTTCAGCGCATTTCCACAAAAAAAAAGCTGGAACCAAAGACTACTAGGTTTTTCAGCGAGAACCATGGCGTCATCTGTGGGCGTGTCAATTTGTATAGGTTAGGGCACATATATGAGAGAAGCGACAAAACCGATTTTGTGGCCGCTCAGGTGACGCAGCGGTAAAAAGGCATGCTGCAACCAGAGCTGGATTCTGAGTACATCGTATCGAATCCAGCTCTGCCTTACCAGTTCTAGGCTGGGTGGCTGTATGAGCAACGATTGGCCGGTTGCTTAGTTGGGGGGTTGGACAAAGAACCGGATGTGGGTCTCTCTCTCTCTGTCAGAATGCGATTACGACCTCTGCCGGCTGATTCGAGGCGCCTGCACAGAGATGAGGAAGAGTGCCCTTAGGGTGTGTAGCACATGCAACGCTAGGTGGCGCCACACTCATCAATGTGTGGGTGGCAAAGATGCATCCGGCTGCTGCCCATATTTCGGAGGGGATATGGGTTAGCTTTAATCTCCTCGGTCAGGGCAGGATTCGGCATGGACGGAGAGGAGGCGCGATGCAAATTGAACGGTTGGATGCGCTAAAGGGGGGAGAAAAAAGGGCAAAATAAAAAATAAATAAAAAAATGATTTTGTGCCGGCTATGTCGTTGTTTACTATGGAGTGTGACGGTGCCACTTTACTTGACACTGGTGCACACCACACACTTTTGATATGAGGCAGTAAAGGCGACTCGGGCAGTACAAACAATGTTCGTTTAAAAGTGAAATCACCACACAGCGAGAAAAGTACAGTTCAACATAGATATGTATGTGGATGCTTTCAGAGTGGAATGAACATTTCCATTGCACAATGCTCACTGTTGATGGAAAATAGTCCACCAACCAAAAATATCCAGCCAGCAGCGTCCTGTGACCACTGATGAAGGTCTAGAAGATGATCAACTCAAACAACAGCAATAGATGAGCAATCGTCTCTGACTTTACATCTACAAGGTGGACCAAGTAGGTAGGAGTGGACAGTGAGTGGACACGGTATTTAAAAACTCCAGCAGCGCTGCTGTGTTTGATCCACTCATACCAGCACAACACACACTAACACACCACCACCTAAACAATACCTGCTCTGTAGTGGTCCTGTGGGGGTCCTGACCATTAAAGAACAGGGTTAAATCAGGCTAAAAAGGTATGTAGAGATACAGATGGACTACAGTCAGTAATTGTAGAACTACAAAGTACTTCTATATGGTAAGTGGAGCTGATAAAATGGACAGTGAGTGGCTGATCAGTGTATATACGGATCATACTGACAGAGTCACACATGGAAACTCAGAGAGTTTATTCTTTATACCTCCATCAGTGACCTTGTGACCATGGAATATTCTACCATTAACAAAGATTTCTTAGCTTGAAAATAGGAACTGGTCTAAATCAGCTAGAACTGGGTTTTGAAGGTCATACAATGTAATTGCTGCATTTCTTGTCACGTACACCACCTTCCAGTAATATTCTATTGTAGCAGTATTCTTGGAATATTGGAATGACAACTGCTGGCATTTATGCCCTGAGCATATCTACACATTCTAGGTAGTAATTATGTATTAATACGTCTGGTGTAAATGAACACTGTATATATACACTGATCAGCCATAACATTATGACAACCTCCTTGTTTCTACACTCACTGTCCATTTTATCAGCTCCACTTACCATATAGAAGCACTTTGTAGTTCTACAATTACAGACTGTAGTCCATCTGTTTCTCTACATACTTTGTTAGCCCCTTTTCATGCTGTTCTTCAATGGTCAGGACTCTCCCAGGACCACTATTATTTGGGTATTATTTAGGTGGTGGATCATTCTCAGCACTGCAGTGACACTGATATGGTGGTGGTGTGTTAGTGTGTGTTGTGTTGGCATGAGTGGATCAGACACAGCAGCTCTGATAGAGTTTTTAAACACCTCACTGTCACTGCTGGACTGAGAATAGTCCACCAACCAAAAGCGCCCCGTGGGCAGTGTCCTGTGACCACTGATGAAGGTCTCAAAGATGACCAACTCAAACAGCAGCAATAGATGAGCGATCGTCTCTGACTTTACATCTACAAGGTGGACCAACTAGGTAGGAGTGTCTAATAGAGTGGACACGGTATTTAAAAACTCCAGCAGCGCTGCTGTGTCTGATCCACTCATACCAGCACAACACACACTAACACACCACCACCATGTCAGTGTCACTGCAGTGCTGAGAATGATCCACCACCTAAATAATACCTGCTCTGTAGTGGTCCTGTGGGGGTCCTGACCATTGAAGAACAGGGTGAAAGCAGTGTATAAAGGTATGTAGAGAAACAGATGAACTACAGTCAGTAATTGTAGAACTACAAGTGACAGTGAGTGTAGAAACAAGGAGGTGGTTTTAATGTTACGGCTGATCGGTGTATATACTACAAACAATGAACTACTATATCTACTGAAACATGAAGAAAGTATTTAGGATGATTAAAGCAATTCCACTTACTGCATTTTCCCTAAATAAATAAATAAATATAAACTAAAGAAAGACATACAAAAAACAGCTAACAGCTCAGAAGCTGATGAGCTGAACGAGGAAGCTAGCGGGTGTTAACATCAGAGTCAGAAATGAAAAGAACTAATTACACAGAATTATTATGTTCATATGTCAAAACAGTGCATATAATTATAGCGCGCGCACACACACTCCTGCATTACAGACAGTGTAGTGATTCGGTGTTCAGTAGAATTACTTAAACTTGGAGATGTTTGTAAATCAGTTGGTTTTGTTCTTTGAAGTAAATTACATGTTTTTGGCATCAGACCCTCTTTTGCATATGGAACACACCACGGCAGAAAGTCACCGTTTTCACTCAAAAAACACTTTTTTTTTTCCCTATTTTGCTCATTTACTCTCTGCAGGAAGATGAACACACACTGCTTTTGTCTTTGCTGTATAATTACAGAGGACAGACAGCCGGGCCTAAGAGTGTGTAAGTGCGTCGAAATTTCCAGCTCTCGCACTGTTAGCTTAATGGGAGGCGGCGAGATGAGAGATGAAACGCACTGATGAGGAAAATAAAATTTCTACCACAATTAACGTCACTTTTGTACACCAGTTTAGGAAACAACTAGAGCTGGAACAATAGGATACAATGTTGGTTATTAATTATTGTACTTTTGTATAAACCCAATCAGAATTATAGAAGAACATGTATTTAAAAAAAAATTTATATATTTATTTATCTCTCTCTCTCGATATATATATATATATATATATATATATATATATATATATATATATATATACAGTACATATATATATATATATATAAATTTTTATATACATTTATACAGTAGTGTCAAGGCTATAGGAGTATCAAGGCCTGCACTTCCAGACTCCTGGAAAGCTTTTACCCCTCCGCTATAAAAACACTAAACTCCTAACATCCTAGAAAATAATGTGCAATTCATAGGGACTGTGCAATAACCTTCTTCTTCTGTTTTTCTTTAAAGTTCTTAAAACCCACATTTTATATTGTATTTTATATTATATTGTGTTTATATTATATTTTTATTATTGTACCTAGATGTGTATATGTTTATTTGTAAATACATGTATATACAGTATACGTATATACAGTATATGTCTGTGTGTACGTACATGTACCGTCAAGGAGATGCTCAAAAACTTTGTTGTGCACTGTGCAAAGACAATAAAGGCATTCTATTCTATTCTTTATAAGGTAAAGAAACTCGGAGGAAAGAAATTATATGACTTAACCTGTAAAATGTCACTGTGATAAGGCAAAGATACAAAAGAATCTGAATTTGATTTAGATTTTGCAGCAAGACAGTGTGGCGGAACGGTCGCCTCACAGCAAGAAGATCCTGGGTTTGATCCCCAGACGGGGCGGTCCGGGTCCTTTCTGTGCAGAGTTTGTATGTTCTCCCCGTATCTGCATGGGTTTCCTCCTGGAGCTCCGGTTTCCTCCCACAGTCCAAAAAGATGCAGTCAGGTTAATTGGAGACACTGAATTGCCCTATAGGAGAATGGGTGTGTGTATGTGTGTCTGCCCTGCGATGGACTGGATCCTCATCCAGGGTGTTACTGTGTGCCATGCACCCATGGAAAAGCTGGGATAGGCTCCAGCACCACCCCGCGACCCTAATTGGATAAGAGGTTAAGACAGTGAGTGAGTGAGCAAGACAGTGATTCCAATTACACTTCCAATCGAAGCTTGGTTAAGAAATCAGTCCTGGAATATCATGGAGTGGCTTCTTAGGGTCTGTCCGAAAACCTAGTGATCTCTCTACATAGACACATTTTACATCATCCTATGCACTCTCCTGAGAAGAATTTATTTATTATTTATTAGGATTTTAACGTCATGTTTGACAGAAACGGTAGTTACTCGTTACACAGGATTCATCAGTTCACAAGTCATGGACAGTTTTGTATCTCCAATTCACCTCACTTGCACGTCTTTGAACTGTGGGAGGAACAGCGCTCCCGGAGGAAACCCACACAGACACGGGTAGAACATGCAAACTCCACACAAAAAGGACCCAGGCCACCCCACCTGGGAATTAAACCCAGAACCTTCTTGCTGTGAGGGGACAGTGCTACCCACTGAGCCACCGTGCTGCCCCTCTCCCGAGAAAAAAGCTGTCTTAATTCTTAGATGCCTTAAAATGCTGCCTACTGAGGTGCCTTATTTCAAGGCGATAATCTGACTGAATGATGAGGAAGCATTGGATGCTTCCTTAGTGGTGAAGGCAATCCGAGCATTCAGTGCGGCACAACTTTTCTCACAAAAAAATGACAAATATGGCAAACGAATGCAGAGCAATGAATGGAGTTTTGTCAGTGACAATTGCCCTGTTTTCGATACATGGAACGGAGGGAGACGTTAGCTGGCATGCTAGTAGGTTGTGCCACCTCAGCTTGTTGGTTTGAATGGCCTGAGACTATGTTACTTAGTACTTAGTTACTATGTTAGCTTAGTAAGTGAAAACTGCAAGTTCGTCATTTCAGAGTAGAAACATGATAACAACAGTTATAAATGGTGGTAGAAGTGTGATGGTGTTGGGGTGCTTTGCTGCGTCAGGAACTGGACCACGTGTCGGTACTTAGGAAATTCTTGTGGAAAATGTGAGGTCATCTGTCCATGAACTGAAGCTGAAGTGTTGTTAGTTTGCTATACCTGCAACTTTCATGACCAATTACTACAACCCCTGGCAAAAATTATGGAATCACCACTCTTGGAAGATGTTCTGTCAATTGTTTAATTTTGTAAAAAAAAAAAAAAATCACAGACATGCCACAAAACTATCATTTTTCAAAATGTCAACCTTCTGGCATTAAGAAACAATAAAAAAAAGAAACAAATATAATAGTTGTGGTCAGTCACAATTGCTTTTTTTAGATCAAGTAGAGGAAAAAAAATATGGAATCACTCAAATCTGAGGAAAAAATTATGGAATCACAATTATTTTTCAGTTTAAAAAGAGTGCTTACACCTCGGAGAGCTGTTGCACAAAGCAGATTGTCATGAATCATGGTTCCAACACAAGATATGTCAGTTGAAACAAATGAGAGGATTATAAAACTCCTTCAAGAAGATAAATCATTGTGGAATGTCGCAAAAGATGTTGGTTGTTCCCAGTAAGCTGTGTTTAAAATCTGGACCAAGTACAAACAAAATGGAAAGGTTGTAAAAGGGAAGCATACTGGTAGACCAAGTAAGACATCAAAGCATCAAGATAGAAAACTTAAAGCAATATGTCTTGAAAACAGAAAATGCACAACAAAACAAATGAGAAACAAGTGGCCGGAAAGTGGAGTCAATGTCTGTGACTGAACTGTAAGAAATCACCTAAAAGAAATGGG
This sequence comes from Trichomycterus rosablanca, assembly GCF_030014385.1. NCBI lineage: Eukaryota > Metazoa > Chordata > Actinopteri > Siluriformes > Trichomycteridae > Trichomycterus > Trichomycterus rosablanca. The sequence goes on along the minus strand of NC_086001.1, from coordinate 7,276,274 downwards.
ATTTACATACAGAAAAGCCAAACAAAAGCCATCATTAACACCTAAAAAGAAAATAACAAGGTTAAAGTAGGCTAAAGAAAAGCAATCGTGGACTGTGGGTGACTGGATAAAAGTGATCTTCAGTGATGAATCGCGAATCTGCATTGGGCAAGGTGATGATGCTGGAACTTTTGTTTGGTGCCTGTCCAATAAAATTTATGAAGATAACTGCCTAAAGAAAACATGTTAATTTCCACAGTTGTTGATGATATGGGCCTGCATGTTGGGTAAAGGCACAGGGGAGATGGTCTTCAATAAATGCCAAAGTCCACATTGAAATTTTGGACGCTTTTCTTATTCCATCAGTTGAAAGGATGTTTGGTGATGATGACTTCATTTTTCAAGATGATAATGCATCTTGCCATAGGGCAAAGGACGTGAAAACTTTCCTTCAAGAAAACATATAATGTCAATGGCATGGCCTGCAAATAGTCCGGATCTCAATCCATTTGAAATTGGAAATTGAAGAAAATGGTCAATGACAAGGTTCCAACCTGCAAAGCTGATCTGGCAACAGCAATAAGAGACAGTTGAAGGCAGATTGATGAAGAATACTGTTTGTCATTAGTTAACTCCATGCCTCAGAGAGTTTAAACCATTATAAAAGCCAGAGGTGGTGCAACAAAGTAATAATGGTGCAGTGTTTTCTAATGATTCCATAATTTTTTCCTCAGATTTGAGTGATTCCATATTTTTTTCCTCTACTTGATCTAAAAAAAAGCAATTGTGACTGACCACAACTATTATATTTGTTTCTTTTTTTTTATTGTTTCTTAATGCCAGAGGGTTGACAGTTTGAGAAATGATAGTTTTGTGGCATGTCTGTGATTTATTTTTTTTCTACAAAATTAAACAATTGACAGAACATCTTCCAAGAGTGGTGATTCCATAATTTTTGCCAGGGGTTGTACTCCTCCTGCCTTCATCGTTTCCAACCAAAATATAAATAAAAGTGTGGAAACTTTTTGAAGATCCTTTGTTTATTATATTATTGAAGTGTGCAAACATTTTCTTGCAAACACTGACTCCTAGAATTGTTTATACTCCCACTCTGCTTCAGTTTTAAATGCTATATCACTTACCCTAAATGGACGTATGCTGCATCTCTAAGGCCTTCACACTATTTGGTCTGTAGTAATAGTTTTAATTAGCACATAGTATTAATGTTAGTACAAATAACCAGGATAGGTCTATCTGGGTCTATCTATATTTTAACGCCGTGTTTACTCTTGTGAGTTACATTCATGGCAGGAAAGGTTTATGTGGGTGCTTTGTATCCGTTAAGTAGTCTCTGATATTATATGTGTATTCCTAATTTAGTGATCGCAATGAAGGTCAAAAGCTTTTCTGCTTTTTCAAGGTTAAATATGTCTTTCATTGTACAAATAACCAGGAGAAGAAATATTGCACATTATGAGTAGTAATATACATTATATTGCCAAAAGTATTCACTCACCCATCCAAATCATTGAATTTAGGTGTTCCAATTACTTCTATGGCCACAGGTGTATAAAACCAAGCACCTAGGCATGCAGACTGCTTCTACAAGCATTTGTGAAAGAATGGGTCGCTCTCAGGAGCTCAGTGAATTCCAGCGTGGTACTGTGATAGGATGCCACCTGTGCAACAAGTCCAGTCGTGAAATTTCCTCGCTACTAAATATTCCACAGTTGACTGTCAGTGGTATTATAACAAAGTGGAAGCGATTGGGAACGACAGCAACTCAGCCACCAAGTGGTAGGTCACGTAAAATGACAGAGCGGGTCAGCGGATGCTGAGGTCACCGACTTTCTGCAGAGTCGATCGCTACAGACCTCCAAACTTCATGTGGCCTTCAGATTAGCTCAAGAACAGTGCGTAGAGAGCTTCATGGAATGGGTTTCCATGGCCGAGCAGCTGCATCACCAAGCGCAATGCAAAGCGTCGGATGCAGTGGTGTAAAGCACGCTGCCACTGGACTCTAGAGCAGTGGAGAAGTGTTCTCAGGAGTGACGAATCACGCTCCTCCGTCTGGCAATCCGATGGACGAGTCTGGGTTTGGCGGTTGCCAGGAGAACGGTACTTGTCTGACTGCATTGTGCCGAGTGTAAAGTGTGGTGGAGGGGGGATTATGGTGTGGGGTTGTTTTTCAGGAGTTGGACTTAGTTCCAGTAAAAGGAACTCTCAATGCTTCAGCATACCAAGAGATTTTGGACAATTTCATGCTCCCAACCTGGGGACAGGGAACAGTTTGGGGAAGGCCCCTTCCTGTTCCAACATGACTGCGCACCAGTGCACAAAGCAAGCTCCATAAGGACGTGGATGAGCGAGTTTGGTGTGGAAGAACTTGACTGGCCTGGACAGAGTCCTGACCTCAACCCGATAGAACACCTTTGGGATGAATTAGATCGGAGACTGCAAGCCAGGCCTTCTCATCCAATGTCAGTGTCTGACATCACAAATGCGCTTCTGAAAGAATGGTCAAAAACTCCCATAAACACACTCCTAAACCTTGTGGAAAGCTGTTATAGCTTATATAAACCCTATGGATTGGGATGTCACTCAAGGTCATATGCGTGTGAAGGCAGACGAGCGAATACTTTTGGCAATATAGTGTAGCTGTTACAATTACACTCCCACAAACATGCGCACACACACATATTCAGACCTGACTCTGACTTTTAGCCTAGCACAAAAAATGCATCCAGCATTTAAAAAATGTGTATTATGCTTTCTGCTCTTCAGTTTTAAGCTTCAGTTTTAAGTCCACGTCTGGTCTGAGGAAATGGAACTTCACACCCTGGTCACTCTTTTAGACATTATATCACCAACAGTGCAGTTCTGTAACAGAAATGTCTCTCACCATGTCACCAAAAATAAACGCTAATGAAGAACTCTTCACTTCATAAAGTGCTTCTGAATTTAGCTTCTAATTAAATATGTTTGGAATGCAGGACTCAGATGAAGAGATTTAATGTGTGAAATGATCAGAGAAAGTAATTATCTCACATTCAGCCCGTACTCACTGTTAGATCTGGATATTAAGAACAGAATCATCTTGCTCATTATCTCTAACACTGACGAGCACATTCTCTGTTTATCTTTCTACTTTTATCTGTACAGCCTCTCCGACTTCACATCTATTCATCTTTCTGTCTGGGTGAATATAAAAGAAGTGCAGAAGTACTTTAGAAGAACAAACATGGATCTGTTAAGCTTAGCCAGCTAGCTGGATTTACTCTATTATTATAAATAAACACATGTCTATAAAAACCTTTAGTTCATTTAAACTACTCAATATTAGTCATATCAGTCTGTATGTATCTGCAGAATATAAGTTACTGCTGTGTGGTATGTAGTATATTATATAACTCACATACACACCCCTGTCCAAAAAAGTTGGTGGGATGGTGGGTAAATTGCAAATAAAAACTGAAAGCTGTAATTTATTACATATTTGTGTCTGTGTAGGCTCCTGGCTAGCCAATTACTCTAGTGCACCACAATCTCACTTGCGCTGGATTAGAGTAATTGACCGCTGCACCATCTGAGCATCGCAGATGGATGAATGGATAAATGAATGTGTGGACTGATGGATGTGTGGACTTGATGGATGTATGGACTGATGAATGGATGGGTGGATAATTGGATGGACTGATGGATGGATGGACAGACAGACGAACTTATGGATGGATAGATGGATGTACTGATGGATGAATGTAAGGGCTGATGAATGAATGGATGAATAGACTAATGGATGTATGGACTACTGGATGTATGGGACTGATGGATGGATGGATGGATGGATGAATGGACTAATGGATGGATGGATGAATAGCTGGACTTACGGATGGATGGATGAATAGCTGGACCAATGGATGGATGGACTGATGAATGGATGGATGGATGTATGGATGGACGAACGGACTAATGAATGGACAAATGGATACACTGACTAATGAATGGATGGATGGACTAACGGATGGACTAAGAGATGGATGGACTAATGGATGGATGGACTACTGGATGTATGGACTGATGGATGAATGGACTGATGAATGGATGGATGGATGATTGGATGGATGAATGGACTGATGAATGGATGGATGGATGATTGGATGGATGAATGGACTGATGGATGGATGATTGGATGGATGGACAGATAGATGAATGGACTGATGGATGAATGGATGATTGGCTGGATAGACAGATGGATGAATGGACTGATAGATAGATGGATGGATGGATAGCTGGACTAATGGATGAATGGATGGATGTATGGCCTGAGGGATGGATGAATGGATGGCTGGACGGACGTATGGATGAATGGATGGCCTGCTGGATGAATGAATGGCCTGGTGGATAAATGGATGGATGGATGGATGGATGGCCTGGTGGATGGATGGATGAAGCAGTTTTCTCATGTGAAATTATTGAGAACACAGACTTGCGCTACTTTTTATTCCATTTTTTATTGATGATCTTGCAATTTCTCACGTCCATATTTTATTCTCTAGAGTGTTTCTATCCTAACAGCCATAAGTACTTTAGTCCCTCTCAGCAGAACAGCAGTTACTTGTCAGTAATACAGATACAGAGAGTGACTGCATTACAAACTCGGAGTGTACACAGCTGTATTGATGCTTGTCTATCAGTGTAAACACACTTTCTGTTGTTAATTTAAACTCTGTCAATACAGAAACAGCAGTCAGAAACATCACAGCGGTGTGGCACGCTGAATATCAACCTGCAATTCACAGTTTCAGAGGAACCGTCTCTGGTGTATATAAGCCTATAAATACTGAAGTCTGGGTGGTGCGCCGGGGATGGAGCACGATGCACTATATCAAAATTCATAAACTGTGAATAAGCTTAGACAAACTCCCTTTGGGACAAGTACTTCTCAAATCCTACACCGTACCTCTTATTAGTAATGTATTGGGGCCATAGATCAAGTCACAACACTTAATACTCTGGCACTGGGGTTACGACCCCAGCTTACACAAGTCTAATAAAACAAGCTGAATGTATTTATCTGATTTTGCTGAACTTTATGCTGTGATTATAATCTACACTTCTGGGACGTCCCACACCCAGATTACCTAATTAGATGCTAAACTATACACACAGAACAACTGTAGTGTAATAGCATGATGCTAAACTATAGCACACTGAGCAACTTTAGTGAAATAGAATGATGCTAAACTATAGCACACAGAACAATTGTAGTGTAATAGCATGATGCTAAACTATAACACCTAGAACAACTGTAGTGTAATAGCATGATGCTAAACTATAGCACACAGAACAACTGTAGTGTAATAGCATGCTGCTAAACTATAGCACACTGAGCAACTTTAGTGAAATAGAATGATGCTAAACTATAGCACACAGAACAACTGTAGTGTAATAGTGTAATAGTATGATGCTAAACTATAGCACACTGAGCAACTGTAGTGTAATAGCATGATGCTAAACTATAACACCTAGAACAACTATAGTGTAATAGCATGATGCTAAACTATAGCACACTGAGCAACTGTAGTGTAATAGCATGATGCTAAACTATAACACCTAGAACAACTATAGTGTAATCCGCTTGTTAAGTCGTGACGTGTCGACCTTATGAAACGTCACATCCGGGTCCAAGTTGGCTGAGACCCCTCGTATTTTCAAACCACAGTGCTGTGTCCGAGTCGGAAAAAAACTACCCAACTGTCTTTCTACCGCTTTTCTTGCAATTAGATATCATGAAGTAATATTTTTGTTCATAATTTAATGTAAACTGTCAAATTGTATATTCATTACACGTGTTTCAAGCTGTTTTTAATTTACATGTAATATGTTCATATAATTTACATGTGATATCCTGGATTTTTGATTTTTATAAGCTATAAGCTATACTGATTAAAAGTAAAACCAAAGAGTCAATTAAATAATGACATGAACTAGTGTACTGCACATCTTGTCTATATATATATATATATATATATATATATATATATATATATATATATATATATATATATATATATATATATATATATATATATATATATATATATATATATATATATAAAAGACCTTTTCTCGTCCAGATCGCTATTGAGAAGGACTAGAAGTTTATGACTCGTGTTTGTAAACCCAATTTCCAATGACAGCGACACAGAGTTCCATAAGTTTTCCACAAACATTATTTATTTTAACTTTCTTCTTAAATTGGCTTATCCATTAATCCAAGTTTCTTATAAAAACAAAATAAAAACTCAATATGTTCGCAATTGGCGTATAACAAACAAAACTACGGTAAAAAATCTATTGCTCCGCATCCTCTTTCTTTCCGTATATTTTATATATATTTTCCGTATATAGAGCCAATACAATTCTGCCCTCTTAAGGGCTAACCAAATAGGACTAATGAATAACAGCAAACATTGATTACCAGGAAAAATTATCAATAGTTAAAATACCAAGTCTCCACTTCAAATAAGTATTATTTAACCAAACAGGAAATATTTATGACAATAAACATAGAAAATTACAATTAGTGCAATATTGCTTTTACAATATATATAAAAAGGTTCAGAGGTTCAGCCTTATCTTATCTTATCATATCATAGTTGTTTGCGTTTGGACCCGGAAATGGTCCGAACGTCACGTGTGACGTCAGACTTAACAAGCCCATAGCATGATGCTAAACTATAACACCTAGAACAACTGTTGTGTAATAGCATGATGCTAAACTATATCACACTGAGCAACTGTAGTGTAATAGCATGATGCTAAACTATATCACACTCAGCAACTGTAGTGTAATAGCATGATGCTAAACTATATCACACTGAGCAACTGTAGTGTAATAGCATGATGCTAAACCATAACACCTAGAACAACTATAGTGTAATAGCATGATGCTAAACTATAACACCTTGAACTGTAGTGTAATAGCATGATGCTAAACTATATCACACTTAGCAACTGTAGTGTAATAGCATGATGCTAAACTATATCACACTGAGCAACTGTAGTGTAATAGCGTGATGCTAAACTATATCACACTGAGCAACTGTAGTATAATGGCATGATGCTAAACTATAGCACAAATAATTGTAGTGTAATAACATAATGCTAAACTACATAACACAGAACAACTGTAGTGTAATAGCATGATGCTAAACTATAACACCTAGAACAGTGCAATAGTGTAATAACATGATGCTAAACTATAGCACACAACAACTGTAGTGTAATAGCATGATGCTAAACTATAGCACACATAACAACTGTAGTGTAATAGCATGATGCTAAACTACATCACACAGAGCAAACTGTCACAAGTGCAGTGTCAATAACAAACTGTTACTAGTGCACACAGTAATCAGTACAGTACACACAGTCAGTAATGCATACTGTTGCTCACTATTATAAAATAAAGTGTGCTCGCTCACTGCTAACTGTATAGAAACACAAACAGAAACACAAACACACACACACACACACACACACACACACACACACACAAACACACACACACACACACACACAAACACACAGGTCGACTTGTTTGTATTTGGATGGGTAATAGATGTGCTGGCACACTCGCTGCATGGGTGGCATAAAAAATAGCGTCGCCTGCCAAACAGTGCAATATAACCTTGAGAAATACCTACAGGGATATCACAACTCTTGCCAGACACACACACACACACACACACACACACACACACACACAGAGTACACTTAAAGCCTTGTGTGATATTAAGTGTAGTGTATAATATGCATTTAAATTGTAGCTCTAACAGCTGCTGCTCTGTGTGCTATAGTTTAGCATCAGGCTATTATATTACAATTATTTCTAATATAGTTTAGCATCATGCCATTACACTACAGTTTAGCATCTTGCCATTACACTACAGTTGTTATGTGTGTTATAATTTAGCATCATGCTATTAGACTATTACACTACTGTGTGCTATAATTTAGCACCATGCTATTACACTATAGTTGTTCTGTGTGCTATAATTTAGCATTACACTATTACATTATTGATTACTGTTTCTCTGTGTGCTATAACTTAGTGTCATGCTATTACACTATTACACTACAGTCGCTTAGTGTTATAGTTTAGCATCATGCTATTACACTATTACATTACAGTTGTTCTGTGTGTTATAGTTTAGCATCATGCTATTACACTATTACATTACAGTTGTTCTGTGTGTTATAGTTTAGCATCATGCTATTACACTATTACACTACAGTTGCTCAGTGTGTTATAGTTAAACATCATGCTATTACATTACAGTTGTTCTGTGTGTTATAGTTTAGCATCATGCTATTACACTACAGTTGCTCAGTGTGTTATAGTTAGCATCATGCTATTATACTATTACACTACTGTTTCTCTGTGTATTATAGTTAAACATCATGCTATTACACTACAGTTGTTCTGTGTGTTATAGTTTAGCATCATGTTATTGCACTACAGTTGTTCTGTGTGTTATAGTTTAGCATCATGTTATTACACTATTACACTGCAGTTGCACTGTGTGTTATAGTTTAGCATCATGCTATTACACTACAGCTGCTCTGTGTACTACAGTTTAACATCATGTTATTACACCACAGCTGCTGTGTGTTACAGTTTAGCATCAAGCTATTACACTACTGTTTCTTTGTGTGCTATATTTTAGCATTACACAATTACACTACTGTTTCTCTGTGTTCTACAGTTTAGCATCTTGCTATTACACTACTGTTTCTCTGTGTTCTACAGTTTAGCATCTTGATATTACACTACTGTTGCTCTGTAGGAATAATTTAAAAAGTAAATACAATAATAAATAAAACAAGAAACTCCTCTGAGCTGCAGTATGAAGATTTCTTTATAATTCTTCAATACACAGATTTAATTGACTGAGCGTTGAATTTATTCTTCCATTCATCAGATACTAATTACACTAATTACCTCTGGAAACTTTTCTAGCCTAGTGAATGATTTATTTCCTTTTTATCTGCTGTATTTCTCTTCAGATGCTTAAGTGATTTGTCTTCTCACCGAGCTCGTTATACACTGTTCACAGCTCATTTTCAAACAATAACCACATGATAATTAGAATTTAGAGTAATGCTTGAAAACTCTCTCTGTCTTTCACACACACGCACACGCACACGCACACGCACACACTCCATAGTCATAAATTGAACATGAGGGGGTTCAAATCTACCTGGGGCCGGATGGTGGTGGTGGGGGGTGGGGGTCCTGCCACTCTAAAACGTTCCTGGCATACCGATAGCTGAAGGGAACACTGATGGATTCTAGATCATGCAAAGCTAATGAGTGAAATATTTATATATTCATTCATTCTCTGTTTTACCGCCCATTTCCAAAAAGTTTGAGTGCTCTGGAATATTTGAGTGTTACTGAATTTGGAAATGTTTAATTGTTCCATTGTGTTTGAGTGTTCCTTTGGGGTTCCTGAAAATTCCTGTAGAAGTTACAGAATACCGTGGTACCTTGAAACTCAACGTAAATTGTTTCTGGGAGTGGCGTTGAGTTCAAAAGGCATTAAGTTTTAAGGTATTTTTTCCCATAGGGATGTATGGGAAACCTGTTAATGCGTTCCACAGTCCCGTGGACTTGCATATATTTTAGGCTTATAAAAAATAAAATAAAAAAAAAGGGTTGTTTTTGACACTTATACTCATAGTCAAAAAACACTAAAATAAAAAGCTGATTCTTACATTTTCTCAGAACCCTGAGCTGTAACACAAGTTTAAGTATTTTTTTCCATAAGGATGTATAGGAAACCTGTTAATGCGTTCCACGGTCCCTGGATATATTTTAGGCTCATGTAAAATAATTGGGTTGTTTTTGACACTTATACTTATACTTATACTTATAAATAACATATAGTATTAAAAACACTGAAATAAAAAGCTGATTCTTACAATTTCTCAGAACCCCGAGCTGTAACACAAGTTTAAAAGCGAAACAGTGAGGAAAATCCAGCTAAACACAGATACATGTGGAGCTTTCAAAGTGAATCTGACTTCTATTTCATACAAATGCAGATTCGTCTCATATGCACACTTTGATGACATATTGCCGCACCACTCAAGCCGAGCGCTGAACAACATGACTGTTCATTGTTAATTTAAAATTAAATAAATACATTAAAAAACAAACTAAACACGTTGAGTTGAAGAGTACAAATTTCTCGAAAAAGGGTGCTGAGTTTCAAAGGTTTTGAGTTTAGGGGACGTTGAGTTTCAAAGTATTTTTTTCCATAAGGATGTATGGGAAACCTGTTAATGCTTTCCACGGTCCCCTGGACTTGCATATATTTTAGGCTTATGTAAAATAATAGGGTTGTTTTTGACGCTTATACTCTGAAAATAACATAGTATAAAAACACTCAAATAAAATACTGATTCTTACAATTTCTCAGAACCCTGAGCTATATAACACAAGTTTAAAAGCGAAACAGTGAGAAAAATCCACATTTGGAGCTTTCAGAGTGAATCTGACTGCTATTCCACACAAATGCAGATTCGTCTCATATGCACACTTTGATGACGTTTGACTGCACCGCTCAAGCTGAGCGCTGAACAACATGACTGTTCATTGTTAGTTTGAAATTAAATAAATACATTTTTAAAAAAGAAACTGAACACATTGAGTTTAATGGTATCTCTACTTGCATACTTCAACCTCGGGCGGGTAAACAGGTTTCTGTCAGAACCACCTCGGGGTAAAAAATTTGTTCGTAGTGATCTAGCGAATAACGCATTTTGTGTTCTAACTGTAATTAGTTTGTAAAGTTACCATTTTTTAATAAAGTGTGTTGTTCTTAGTGACCCATGTGTTCATTTTTACTTGTTCGATAAGTGGGAGGGACCTGCTGTATATCACATCAGTCCCCTTTTTCCACTCCTTAGTAAATAACAGAGCTAATCTCCTAAGAGTAAAAGAGCATCGAGTTTCCTTATGTCTCGTCGACACCACAGTATTTCATATTGTAAGGTTTGTCAACAAGTAAAAACATTAATTCAGAACTCTGACATTCAGCTTGTACTGAAAAGCAAATAATTACAAAAAGCGTTCGTTGTTTTTCTAACACCTACTTGTTTGCTGCTGTCAGCATTAAAATAAATGAACATTTTGAAGGTACAGCAGGAGGTGTTGAACAGTTGAGGCTGCTGCTCTTGGCGAGGGGGATTAATACGAGCTACAAAACTGAAGAAGAACACCTTTATTTGTCATATATACATACACTGATCAGCCATAACATTACACACACTGTCCATTTTATCAGCTCCACTTACCATATAGAAGCACTTTGTAGTTCTACAATTACTGACTGTAGTCCATCTGTTTCTCTACATACTTTTTTATCCTGCTTTCACCCTGTTCTTCAATGGTCAGGACTCTCCCAGGACCACAACAGAGCAGGTATTATTTAGATGGTGGATCATTCTAAGCACTGCAGTGACACTGACATGGTGGTGGTGTGTTAGTGTGTGTTGTGCTGGTATGTCTGACACTCCTACCTAGTTGGTCCACCTCGTAGATGTAAAGTCAGAGACGATCGCTCATCTATTGCTGCTGTTTGAGTTGGTCATCTTCTAGAGCTTCATCAGTGGTCACAGGACGCTGCCCATGGGGCGCTGTTGGCTGGATATTTTTGGTTGGTGGACTATTCTCAGTACAGCAGTGACAGTGAGGTGTTTAAAAACCCCAGAAGCAGCGCTGCTGTGTCTTATCCACTTATACCAGCACAACACACACTAACACACCACCACCATGTCAGTGTCACTGCAGTGCTGAGAATGATCAAAATAATACCTGCTCTGTGGGGGTCCTGACTATTGAAGAACAGCATGAAAGGGGGCTAACAAAGCATGTAGAGGAACAGATGGACTACAGTCAGTAATTGTGGAACTACAAATTGCTTCTATATGGTAAGTGGAGCTGATAAAATGGACAGTGAGTGTAGAAATAAGGAGGTGGTTTTAATGTTATTGCTGATCGGTGTAGACATGTACAGTACAATGACATCCTTTTTTTCCCCACATATCCCAGCTTGTTTGGAAGTTGGGCTCAACGCGCAGGGTCAGCTGTTGTACGACGCTCCTGGAGCAGACAGGGTTAAAGGCCCTGCTCAAGGGCCCAACAGTGTCTGCATAGCAGAGCCGGGATTTGAACAGACAATCTTCCAATCGATAGCCCAAAGTTCTACCCAATAGACAACCACTGTCTTTTATATTAATGGTGCAAATGCTTTGGTTTTAGTTAGGGATGTCGCGATCAAGTTTTTTTGTTCCCGATACCGATCCCGATTATTAATTTTGATCTCGATCCGATACTGAGTCTCAAACCGATACCTGTATTTTCTAGATATTGTCTAGATAAGAACTGGATAATACTGTTCACACAGTGCACACTTCAAGTACATAACAGTTATTCACATTAATCCAATGTACATGTTTAACAACTGAATAGCTCTGCAGTGCTGTAGGGAAAAATGTTTAATGTTTAATGTTTTGTATTTTTACAAAATCAATCAAAATGAGTGAGATAATTAGTTTTACTTTAAACTTTACGAAGAAAAAAAATCTGTTTAATGCAGTGATGCACTAAAAATGAACAGAAATCTGTGTAGCAGCTTAACTTGAATATAAGAAAAAAAGTTACTTAAAAGCATTACAGTAAAACCTGAATACCAAAATAAAATGGAAAGGCTCTTTTGTTATGAAGGAAAGTCAGTTTTTAAAGTGCTTGTATTGTGACAGTCGTTTGATGGACGTTTCTATGTGAAGTGAGTGTGTTTTGACCCTTTGGGGCTTCCATAGTGCATGAACTAGCGTGCTTGACTCTAGCTGTCCGCTATTCTGTACCATAACAGATGAAGTTAATAAAGTGTTCTGCGCCCGACAATATGTGAATATACTGTGCATTTATTTCTTTATTAAACGAGTGCATCACTACGTTGTTTTGTAAACCGGTGTGATCCTTGACTCACACACCATATAAACAGTAAAATTCTACAGTAATGAACGCAGCTCTGCTCCCACCGCCTCGTGAAACGCTCGCATCGCAGACATTACACTTCACTGTTGGACTTGTTTCACTTTCCAATTCAAACTATTTCCACACAGCGGACATGCTGATGTAAAACAAAAGATCGGGATTAGGATCGGGTTTAGTAAAGCCGATTCCGATCAGTTAAAAAAATGCCTTGATCGGCCCCGATCCCGATCTTTGAGATCGGATCGGGACATCCCTAGTTTTAGTTAACTTAAAATATATAACATACTGCAGCTCAAAGTGTTTCTAAGTGTGTGGAACTGGATTGGATTGTTGTTGGATTGGGACAAGGCCAGACTTTAAAGATTGAAGTTTTTATCCTTTCCTCAAATATAACCCCCTGTGATCCAACCCACAAGACTACAATTATGTGTTTTATTTAAGGGTGTGTGATCACTCACACACACACACACACAACACACACACACACACACACACACACACCTCATAAACCCGTACGGTAAAGTGTTTCTGAGATTGGATTAAAGTCAAATTGACGCTGATAAATTACATTTTGTTGGTGTGGAGGTCTGAAAGGTTCTCCTACAATCGATCAGGATATAAACCACAGGCGCGCACACACACACACTCAGACTTTCCACCATTTTTCTTTGCCTGGGAAAACAATTCTAAACAAAGCTCAGCCCGTTGGTGCAACCTGAAACTTAAATCATTTATAATCTGTGCTGTGATGATACAGCAGTCAGAAAAAGATGCCGTGTCAGAATAACGGTGACGGAGGAACGTCACTGCAGAATTTCATAAAGGAACTTTTCCTGGCTTTGCCACAAAATACAAACTTTTAAAAATATTTAATAATTTTGCTGTTACTTTTAGCAGAAGAATACATTGAATAGAAAGCAGAAAAACTCATGTTTAACATGTAGCAAGAGAATTTGAAAGTTTTAATAGCAATTAGTTACACTTCAGTGCCTAAGTTTTACACTGACTGTCTGAAATATAATTTGCAGAGAGAAAAATATCAGTAAAACATACAGATTTTAATGCTTACACATTAACCCTTTAACGGTCTTACCAAGAAAATAATGTTTAAAAATTTATTGTTTTTGCATTTTTTTTAGTTTATTTGGACTATACCAACAACAAGCAATTAATTTTTGTAGCCTCTATTGAACAGTTGAGATGACCACAAAAATGATGCAATTTTCATGGATGATTTTTCAGCTCCTAGCTTCAAGTTGACATAAAGGTTAAAAAGGCTGTTTTTGAGTTTAACACGTCAACCAAGGAGTACAGCTGAAACAAGATTATTTCAATACAGCAAGTATCAAATGGTCGAGAAAAAACAGCAAATTCCTCCTTGCATGGCAGCTTCTTACTACATACAGTTACATACACTTTCTTTGTGACCTTGGAAAGAAGACCACCGCTCTTAGTGCTTTCTTTGTACTCAAGCTACCTCTATTTATACGGGTGCAGAGAAGTGATACAGAAGTGATACAGCTGTGATACAAATTGCAAACTGGGAGGCCACAAGTCACATTTCACAAATTATGCAAGATTTTACACAATTATTTGATTGCTTCCAGTCACTCACTGCAATATTTATTGGAGAAATATTTATTTAATTCAATTAATTTTTATATAGTGTGTATATACTGTATATATATATATATATATATATATATATATGTATATATATATATATATATATATATATATATATACAGTGCCTTGCAAAAGTATTCAGCCCCCTTGCACTTTTCAACCTTTTGCCACATTTCAGGCTTTAAACATAAAGATATGAAATTGTAATTTTTTGTGAAGAATCAATAACAAGTGCGACACAATTGTGAAGTGGAACGAAATTTATTGGATATTTTAAACTTTTTTTAGAAATAAAAACCTGAAAAGTGGGGCGTGCAATATTATTCAGCCCCTTTACTTTCAGTGCAGCAAACTCACTCCAGAAGTTCAGTGAGGATCTCTGAATGATCCAATGTTGACCTAAATGACTGATGGTGATAAATAGAATCCACCTGTGTGTAATCAAGTCTCCGTATAAATGCACCTGCTCTGTGATAGTCTCAGAGTTCTGTTTAAAGCGCAGAGAGCATCATGAAGACCAAGGAACACACCAGGCAGGTCCGAGATACTGTTGTGGAGAAGTTTAAAGCCGAATTTGGATACAAAAAGATTTCCCAAGCTTTAAACATCTCAAGGAGCACTGTGCAAGCGATCATATTGAAATGAAGGGAGTATCAGACCACTGCAAATCTACCAAGACCCGGCCGTCCCTCTAAACTTTCAGCTCAAACAAGGAGAAGACTGATCAGAGATGCAGCCAAGAGGCCCATGATCACTCTGAATGAACTGCAGAGATCTACAGCTGAGGTGGGAGAATCTGTCCATAGGACAACAATCAGTCGTACACTGCACAAATCTGGCCTTTATGGAAGAGTGGCAAGAAGAAAGCCATTTCTCAAAGATATCTATAAAAAGTCACCTGGGAGACACACCAAGCATGTGGAAGAAGGTGCTCTGGTCAGATGAAACCAAAATCGAACTTTTTGGCCACAACGCAAAACGTTATGTTTGGCATAAAAGCAACACAGCTCATCACCCTGAACACACCATCCCCACTGTCAAACATGGTGGTGGCAGCATCATGGTTTGGGCCTGCTTTTCTTCAGCAGGGACAGGGAAGATGGTTAAAATTGATGGGAAGATGGATGGAGCCAAATACAGGACCATTCTGGAAGAAAACCTGTTGCAGTCTGCAAAAGACCTGAGACTGGGACGGTGATTTATCTTCCAACAAGACAATGATCCAAAACATAAAGCAAAATCTACAATGGAATGGTTCACAAATAAACGTATCCAGGTGTTAGAATGGCCAAGTCAAAGTCCAGACCTGAATCCCATCGAGAATCTGTGGAAAGAGCTGAAAACTGCTGTTCACAAACGCTCTCCATCCAACCTCACTGAGCTCGAACTGTTTTGCAAGGAAGAATGGGCAAAAATTTCAGTATCTCGATGTGCAAAACTGATAGAGACATACCCCAAGCGACTTGCAGCTGTAATCGCAGCAAAAGGTGGCGCTACAAAGTATTAACGCAAGGGGGCTGAATAATATTGCACGCCCCACTTTTCAGTTTTTTATTTCTAAAAAAAGTTTAAAATATCCAATAAATTTCATTCCACTTCACGATTGTGTCCCACTTGTTGTTGATTCTTCACAAAAAATTACAATTTCATATCGTTATGTTTAAAGCCTGAAATGTGGCAAAAGGTTGAAAAGTTCAAGGGGGCTGAATACTTTTGCAAGGCACTGTATATATATATACACCGACCAGGCATAACATTATGACCACTGACAGATGAAGTGAATAACACAGATTATTTCTTCATCACGGTACCTGTTAGTGGATGGGATATATTAATGCTGATTCTGATAGAAAGCTGTCAGAATACACAGAGCATCACAGTTGCAGGGCTGTTTTGGCACCAAAAAGGGGACCAACACAATATTAGGAAGGTGGTCATAATGTTATGCCTTATCAGTGTAGACAGATAATACATAGATAACTTCTTATTTAAATAATAATATTAATAATAACAATGACTGACTGGAACAGGGTCACATTCTTTTCCCTCCCACCTGAACATCTCATATCATACATTATTCCAATAAAGACACATCGTACTCAACAGGAAGAATTATAAAATAATAACAGTGTAAAATAATCACACTGCTCCTCTCTCCTGAGGGTCAGTAGTGTCAGTGAGATGATAAAGGAAACAAAGGGAAGCCAAAATTAAAAAGAAAAAGTACCCGCGGCATCTTTTTTACAGAAAAAGATGAAACTGTGGGTGATTTTTTCTCCTAAACACACAAAAATATAACATTATTGCAGGTTCTAATGTGATAAGTAATTTCTGCCTAAAGATGTTTATACATCATCAAATCAGCAGCATAAATCTGCCTGTTTTACCAAAGAATATCATGCCTACAATATCAGAGTTACAGGCCAGGGGTTCGGTTTTATTTTAACCTTATTCCAACCTCCCTTGCATTAAAAATACTGCTAATAATGTCAATATTACATTGTGTTTTAACCCCTAGAACGGTTTACAGTAGTAACATCACATCTTTTCATACTGTTTATGTGTTATTTATTAATTTACTAGGATTTTAACGTCATGTTTTACACACTTTGGTTACATTTATGACAGGACAGGTAATTACTCTTTACACAAGATTCATCAGTTCAAGTCTTTAACGTCAAACACAGTCATGGACAATTTTGTATCTCCAATTCACCTCACTTGCACATCTTTGGAAAGACACATGAGACACACAAAGACACGGGGAGAACATGCAAACTCCACACAGAAAGGACCCGGACCGCCCCACCTGGGAATCGAACCCAGGACCTTCATGCTGTGAGGCGACAATGTTTTAAATACTCTTATTTATCAGCAATTTATTTCAGTACAATCTAAATAAGAAATAGTGTCTTGATAGCTGGTTGACTTAATGTAGAGACAAAGCCTAACCTAGGCAGTGTGTCTGTAGCTTTATATTTTCTCCCATTCTATATATGATAGACTGAACTAAGCTTTGATGTAAGTTTAGTACCATTTACATGTACATTCTCGGCCTTGCGGCAGACACCTTTATATAAAGTGACTTACAGTACTGTGACAGTATACAGTCTGAGTCTTGCTCAAAGGCTCAACAGCAGCAACCTGGCAGTGGTGGGGCTTGAACCAGCGACCTTCTGATTACTAGTCCAATACCTTAACCGCTAAGCTACAGCTGCCCAAGTACCAGAGATGCTTACACTGAGATGGGCTGTTTACCATTAAGAAGTAAAGACAGCTGATCAACAATGTTAATGTGCTGCAGCTAGACTTACATTTGTTAAAATGTAAGTTTTAAAGAAGCTTTAGCCCAGTGGTTAAGGTACTAGATTAGTACTCAGAAGGTCACCAGTTCAAGCCCCACCACTGCCAGGCTGCCACTGTTGGGCCCTTAAGCAAGGCCCTTAACCTTAAATTGCTTAGACTGTATACTGTCACAGTAATGTAAGTCGCTTTGGATAAAATCATCTGCTAAATGCTGTAAATGTTATGTTTGTTTTGTATAATGCAAAATGATTAAAATTCATAAAACATAATTTATAAGAGCTTTCATTATTATTATTATTATTATTATTACTATTATTAGTGTGATTATCATCATTGTTATTATTATTATCATTATTGTTATTATTATTGTTATACTATTATACTATTGTTATTATTATTATTATCATCATTATTGTTATTATTATTATTATACTATTATACCATTGTTATTATTATTATTATTATACTATTATTATTGTTATTATTATTATTGTGTAATATTGTTATTATTATTATTATTATCATTATTGTTATTATTATTGTTATTATTATTATTATACTATTATACTTTTGTATTATTATTATTATTGTGTAATATCATTATTATTATTGTTATTATTATCATTATTGTTATTATTATTATTATACTATTATACTTTTGTTATTATTATTATTATTGTGTAATATTGTTATTATTATTGTTATTATTATTATACTATTATACTTTTGTTATTATTATTATTATTGTGTAATATCGTTATTATTATTGTTATTATTATCATTATTGTTAATATTATCGTTATTGTTATTATTATTATTATCATTATCATTGTTATTATTGTTACTATTATTGTTATTATTATTATCATCATTATTGTTCTTATTATTATTATCGTTATTATTATTGTTCTTATTATTATCATTATTATTATTATCATTATTGTTTTGTTATTATTATTATTATCATTATTATTGTTATTATCATCATCATTATTATTGTTGTTATTATTACTATCATCATTATCATTGTTATCATTAAAGTTATTATTATTGTTTTAACTTATTATTCGTCTACAAGAAAAAAATCTGTTCTTTTTTAAATGAGAAAGAACAAACCTTTTAAACACCCTCTAAAGACTCACTCATTCTGACCACCAAATACCAACCAATTAACTTTGTATCTCACCCCCACCAAATAAAAAAAAAAAAAAAACACACCCTTGAGTCCTTTTTTTGGTGTTGCTAGGAAACAGGGACGACAAGGTGCACTTGTGTTTAATTTACGCACCAGGTTTAATTTTCACTTACAGATTTGTTTCACTCAGAGCTAAATGTCAAATCGTGAGCGTACGATTATATACGAGCTCGAGTTTCCATCAATAAAAAATTACATCGAGCTGAACGCTGCACATGGTGCACACTTCACCATCACTAACATAAACTTCTTGACTCTCCAATTAGCTGTACGGATCATTACAGAAATAATCTAATTAAATCTAATTAAAGTGCAGTGTGATTATTTACATTTCATTCATATGAATTACACTTCATAACCCCCCCCCCCCCCCCCCCATTATAATTAGCTAATTTATGACTTCAGGCAAAACTAGTTGATGTTAGCATTCAATATGGTGGGGCAGTTGTAGCCTAGCAGTTAAGGTACTGGACTAGTAATCAAAAGTCCTATCACTGCCAGGTTGTCACAGTTAGGCCCTTAACCCTCAATTGCTCAGACAAAATATTGTCACAGTACAGTAATGCCAACACACTACACGACTGAACGGTGATAGGGGGTCACACACTACACCATCTATCACCATAAACTACATTATGTCCCTGTCCCACGTTTTTACACTCTTTCCCCGGGTTTCCCTCACCCCTGATCCTGCGTTTTCATTGGCTGTAGTTTGACATAGCACTCGCTGCCAGTTGCAACCTGATCACAACACCTTTCACACGACATGATTCTGAGTCAACGACTGGTTCAGATATTTAACATAGTAGGTATTTTTCTTCAGTCTGCGAGCACTCAGTGAGCCGCATGGATCGAGTCGTTGAACAGTACACACATAGCGATCAAGAGCCGAGTTTCGAGCCCTGAGCAAACCCCGAGTTGCTCCCGAGCTGCTAGATCTAACGGCAACCTGTCGGCAAGTAAAAATCAGAGCAAAAATCGTGTAGTGTGAACTAGGCATAAGTCACTTTAGATAAATGTCTGCTAAATGCCGAAAATGTAACTGTAAATATGCAGTTGACCTCCCTAAATGTCACTGTATTATTTCTACCATCCACAGTATGTTAAACTCCACTGTTATATGCTATACATGGCTCTGCTACCACCTACCACCATTAAAAGCTGGTGAGAGGTCATTTTAGTACAGAATGTCATATTTTTAACACAAACAAACCAAAATATGTGTTTAAATGTATTTTTGACTACACACTACATTCATATATGCATATATCCTTACAGTGGTTTTATTATTTGATCCCTATATAAATATAACATATAAATATAAATTAATAAATTAATTGCATGACAGAGTGCGCTGGCATTTCTTTCCTATGTACGAATCTAAAGTCCCTCTGTGTCAGGCGTCTCGATTATCTGACAGTATGACTCCTCGCTTTTCTTTATTCAGTCATTCCTCAAAGTCACTCATTTGTCTCTAAAGCAGTCACACAAGAAGACAGAGAGTGACGGAGAGCGACAGAGACAGAGAAAGATGGACAGAGATGGAAAGACAAAACCAAGAGTAAGAAATAAAAAAAAAAAAAAGTATTTTAGAGAAATTTGTAATTGTGCTGTCTTTGTCCTACCACAAATTACAAAATTACACAATCACTCCGGCCAAATCACATTCATTTGAAGAAGAATTTTGAAGATGACCCAAATAACACCTGCTCTGTGGTGGTCTTGTGGGGGTCCTGACCATTGAAGAACAGGGTGAAAGCAGGTTAAAATTGTATGTAAAGAAATAGATGGACTACAGTCAATAATTGTAGTGCTTCTATATGGTAAGTGGAGCTGATAAAATGGACAGTGAGTGTAGAAACAAGGACGTGGTATATATATATTGCACCTGTTTCACGTGTACTGATTCCATCACATATTGTGTCATTTTGTGGGGATGAGCAAAGCTTATAGTACTCAGAACCTTCATTATGGTGAAATTAAAGCTTTTTATATTCTGTGTACTTTTGACAGTAGAATAAAGCCGCTCAGGTGGCGCAGCGGTAAAAACACACGCTGGAACCAGAGCTGGGATCTCAAATACATCGTATCGAATCTCAGTTCTGCCTGCCGGCTAAGGCCGAGCGGCCACATGAACAACGATTGGCCTGTTGTTCAGACATGGGCGGGACTAAACCGGATGGGGTCTCTGTTCCATGACTGGTGCAATTACGACCTCTGCTGGCTGATTGATGGCGCCTGCACAGAGATGAGAAAAGAGTGATCTCAGGGTGTGTCTCTCCATACACAACACTGAGCTGCACGGCACTCGTCAAAGTGCAGGTGATGAGGTGCATACAGCATGCTGCCCACGTGTCGGAGGGGACGTAGGTTAGCTTCGTTCTCCTCAATCAGAGCAGGGATCGGCACTGGTGGAGAGGAAGCATGAAGCAATTGGACGCGCTAAAAGGGAGAAAAGGAGAGAAAAATATTGCATAAACAAAAATAAAATAATAATAACAGTACAGTAGAATCAGTCACAGACATATAAAATGTCCCAGTCATACAAAAAAACATATTGTGAAACCGTCAGAATCTTAAATAATACCTTGATACAAATTTTTGGTCATACCGACCAGCCCTATGCAGGAAGGTTTAGCTATACAGAATGGTGATGTACCGTTCTACTGTGTAAGGCTTCTGATACAAACATGATTTGCATGGAGAAGTCACCAGAAGCAAACCTTACCTGTGGACTCATCAGAAAAGTCAATGTCTGAGTATGCAAAACATCATCCACACAAGCCAGAGGCATTTTTGCGTAAAAAAAAAGTGCTGTAGATGTGTAAAATAATAATGAAGGGCTTTGGGCGCAGTCTCCAAATTTACGTTTGGAGAAATAAAGGAACAGAATTTGATGAATAAAAGACCCAGCTAAGCACAGTGTGAATCTGTTATGTTTTGAAGCTTTGTGGCAGCCAGTAGCCTAAGAAATGTTGTACAGATAAAGAAAATAAAGCTGAAAAAGGACTGGTTTAGACACCGAGCTCAGATATACCTTACAATTCACTACTACTTCAAGAGATGCTGAAGTCTTTGTTATGGTCCCTCACAGTCTGCTGACTTGAACATCACTGGAAATCTGTGAGGAGATCATAAACATGCTGTGCATGCAAGACAGCCAGGAATGTCTCAGAACTTACAGTCTTCTTTAAGTAAAAGTGGGTCATGATTCTAAAAAAAAGAAATGGGCTTGCCATGTGTGATGTCTGGCCAAGGGAGTTTTACTAGGTATTGATTGAGCACAGGACACAATTTCCATCAATGATCAAAATATTTATTAACTGGCATTAACACTGCAGATGATTTGAGTTGTTGCTGTGTATGTGGTTGCTGATTTTGGGTTTGGATTTGGTGTTGGGTAAGGCCTTAGTGCTTTTGAGTTCAGAGTTGGTGTTTGAGTTAATGGTGGTTTTGGGTTTGGTGCTGGGTGTGGTGTTGGTAATTTTGAGTAAGGTCTTGGTGGTGGGTGTGGTGTTGGTGATTTTGTATAAAGTATTGGTGGTGGGTGTGGTGGTGACACTGGTTTTGAAGTTGGTACTGGGTGAAGTGTTGGTGATTTGGGGTTTGAGGTTGGTGCTGAATGAAGTGCTGGTGATTTGGGGTTTGAGTTTGGTGCTGGGTGTGGTGTTTTTGTGCAAGGTCTCTGTGGTTGGTAGGGTGTTGGTGATTCTGCCCTGGGATTTTGTGCTGGGTAGGGTGTTGATAATTTTGTGTTTGGGGTTGGTGCCGGGTATGGTGTTGGTGATTTGGGGTTTGAGGTTGGTGCTGGATGAAGTGTTGGTGATTTGGGGTTGGTGCTGGGTATGGTGTTGGTGATTTGGGGTTCGGAATTGGTGCTGGTTGAGGTGTTGGTAATTTTGGATGAGAAGCTGGTGACGTTGCATTTGGAGTTGGGTTTGAAGTTGCTGTTGTGTGAGGTGTTGGTGATTTTGGGTTTGGGGTTGGTACTGGGTGTGGTGGTGCTGATTTGTGGTTTGAAGTTGAAGCTGGGTGTGGTGGTGGTGATTTTGTATAAGGTTCTCGTGGTGCATAGGGTGTTAGTGATTCTGCCCTTGGTAAAGTGTTGATGATTTTATGTTTGAAGCTGGTGTGGGTTAAAGTCTTGGTGATTTGGGGTTGGTGCTGGGTAATTAGTTGGTGCTGGGTGATTAGTTGGCGATTTTGAAGCTGGTGAGGGTTTAAGTGTTGGTGATTTGGGGCTGGTATTAGGTGTGGTGCTGGTAATTTGGGGCTGGTATTGGGTGAGGTGTTGGTGATTTGGGATTGGTAATGAATGATTAGTTGCTGGTTTTGAAGTTGGTGCTGGATAAAGTAAAAGTTGGTGCTGGATGAAGTGTTGGTGATTTAGGGGTTTATGGTTGGTACTGGGTGATTAGTTGGTGATTTTAAAGTTGGTGCAGATTAAAGTCTTGGTGATTTGGGGTATGGGGTTGGTATTGGGTGATTAGTTAGTGGTTATGAAGTTGGTGCTGGATGAAGTCTTGGTGATTTTGGGTTAGGTGCTGAGTGATTAGTTGGTGGTTTTATAGCTGGTGTGGGTTGGAGTCTTGGTGATTTTGAAGTTGGTGCTGGATGAAGTGTTGGTGATTTGGGGTTTGGGATTGGTACTGAGTGATCAGTTGGTGATTTGGGATTTGGGGTTGGTGCTGGATTAAGTAAAGTCGGTGCTGGATAAAGTCTTGGTGATTTGGGATTTGGGGTTGATATTGAGTGTGGTGTTGGTGATTTGGAGTTGGTACTGGGTGATTAGTTGGTGATTCTGAAGCTGCTGTAGGTTAAAGTGTTTGTGATTTGGGGTTGGTACTGGGTGATTAATTGGTGATTTTGAAACTGGTGCAGGTTGAAGTCTTGGTGATTTTGGGTTTGAGGTAGGTGCTAGGTGTGGTGTTGGTAATTTGGGATTGGTACTGGGTGATTAATTGGTGATTTGGGGTTTGAGGTAGGTGCTGGGTGTGGTGTTGGGGATTCTGAATACGATCCTGATGGTGGATGGGTGCTGGTAATTCTGCCCTGGGTAAAGTGTTGGTGATTTGGGGTTTGGAGATGGTACTGGGTGATTGGTTGGTGATTTTGAAGCTGGTGCAAATTGAAGTCTTGGTGATTTGGGGTTTGGAGATGGTACTGGGTGTGGTGTTGGGGATTCTGAATAAGGTCCTGATGGTGGATGGGTGTTGGTAATTCTGCCCTGGGTAAAGTGTTGGTGATTTGGGGTTTGGAGATGGTACTGGGTGTGGTGTTGGTGATTTGGGGTTGGTGCTGGTTAAAGTGAAGCTGGTGCTGGATGAAGTGTTGGTGATTTGGGGTTGGTGTTGGGTAAAGTGTTGGTGATTTGGGGTTTGGAGATGGTACAGGGTGATTGGTTGGTGATTTTGAAGCTGGTGTGAATTGAAGTCTTGGTGATTTGGGGTTTGAGGTAGGTGCTGGGTGTGGTGTTGGGGATTCTGAATAAGGTCCTGATGGTGGATGGGTGTTGGTAATTCTGCCCTGGGTAAAGTGTTGGTGATTTAGGGTTTGGAGATGGTACTGGGTGATTAGTTGGTGATTTTAGAGCTGGTGCAGGTGATTTTGGGTTTGCTAGCGGGTGAAGTAACTCTGTGCTTTCGGTGTGAATAAGAGCTGGTGTGTTAAATTATTTTGTGTTATTTTTTCAGAAGCCCTGCTCCTTTGGGCTCAGCTGCAAAATTACACCTTTGATCCTGTTCATTGTTTTGCACCCCCCTCAGCACCCAGCGCCAGCCTGTCTAAACCAACCTGAACTCAAATAATGCTGTTTAAAGCTGCACCGTCCCACATTTTACCAGCGGTTCAGCTATGTTTCACCTCCTGAAGTCTCAGGGAGATTTGGAGAGGGGCGAAGGAACACTACCAGGGGAAGTTGGGTAATTTAAAAGGATTACAGCAGGTGAAAGCTTTAGTAGAACAGATGGGTAGTATTTAATGCATGCATGTAGTATGAATCATGATTAGACACTTCATTCTGATCAGAGTCATGGTGGGTCCAGAGCCTACCCAAAAACATTAGGTAAAAAGTAACACATGCTGAACAGGATGTGTTTAGGGCATCATTTACCTCCTCACTCACTCGCTCACCTATACATTTACCCACTATTGCACATACTTATTTACTTATCCACTCATGTAGTAATTCACTCTTTTACCCACCCGCTCACTCGTACGTGTAATTTAAAGTAACAAGTCTATCTTCTACATGTTTAAGCAAATGGGAGGAAACCACATTACCCAGTAAACACTTAGAACAGAGAGAATATGCTACACACAGTCAACGACCAAAGTCATATACATACATACACATTAATCAACCATAACATTAAAACCACCTCCTTGTTTCTACACACACTGTCCATTTTATCAGCTCCACTTAAAATAGAAGCACTTTGTAGCTCTACAATTACTGACTGTAATCCATCTGTTTATCTACATGCTTTTTTAGCCTGCTTTCACCCTGTTCTTCAATGGTTAGGACCCCCACAGGACCACTACAGAGCAGGTACTATTTAGGTGGTGGATCATTCTTAGCACTGCAGTGACACTGACATGGTGGTGGTGTGTTGGTGTGTGTTGTGCTGGTATGAGTGGATCAGACACAGTAATGCTGATGGGGTTTTTAACAATATATATATACAGGTATATACGTATATATATATATATATAGTGGGGGAAATAAGTATTTGATCCCCTGCTGATTTTGTAAGTTTACCCCCTTACAAAGACTTGAACAGTCTATAATTTTTATGGAAGGTTTATTTTAACAGAGAGAGACAGAATATCAACAAAGAATCCAGAAAAAAAACATTAAATAAAAGTTATAAATTAATTTGTATTTAATTAAGGGAAATAAGTATTTGATCCCCTACCAACCAGCAAGAATTCTGACCCCCACAGACCGGTTATGTGCCCATGAGGCACACAAATTAGTCCTGTCCCTGTATAAAAGACTCCTGTCACAGAATCAGTTTCTTCCGTTCAAATCTCTCGACCACCATGGGCAAGACCAAAGAGCTATCAAAGGACGTCAGGGACAAGATTGTAGACCTGCACAAGGCTGGAATGGGCTACAAGACCATCAGCAAGAAGCTTGGTGAGAAAGAGACCAGTGTTGGTGCGATCATTTGAAAATGGAAGAAATACAAGATCACAGTCAATCACCCTCACTCTGGAGCTCCATGCAAGATCTCACCTGGTGGGGTAAGAATGATTCTGAGAAAGGTGAGGTCAGTCCAGAATTACACGGGAGGAGCTTGTCAATGATCTCAAGGGAGCTGGGAGCACAGTCACCAAGAAAACCATTAATAACACACTTCGCCGTAATGGATTGAGATCCTGCAGTGCCCGCAAAGTCCCTTTGCTCAAAAAGGCTCATGTACAGGCCCGTCTGAAGATTGCCAATGAACACCTGAATGATTCAGAGAAAGCTTGGGAGAATGTGATATGGTCAGATGAGACCAAAATTGAGCTCTTTGGCATCAGCTCCACTCGCCTTGTTTGGAGGCAAAGAAATGCCCGGTGGGGATGGTGTTCTTGGGGTCATATCCAGCATTTCTCTGCTCCCAGCTCCCTTGAGATCATTGACAAGCTTCTCCCGTGTAATTCTGGACTGACCTCACCTTTCTCAGAATCATTCTTACCCCACCAGGTGAGATCTTGCATGGAGCTCCAGAGCGAGGGTGATTGACTGTGATCTTGAATTTCTTCCATTTTCGAATTATCGCACCAACAGTGGTCTCTTTCTCACCGGGACAGGGACAGGACTAATTTGTGTGCCTCATGGGCACATAACCGGTCTGTGGGGGTCAGAATTCTTGCTGGTTGGTAGGGGATCAAATACTTATTTCCCTTAATTAAATACAAATTAATTTATAACTTTTATTTAATGTTTTTTTTCTGGATTCTTTGTTGATATTCTGTCTCTCTCTGTTAAAATAAACCTTCCATAAAAATTATAGACTGTTCAAGTCTTTGTAAGGGGATCAAATACTTATTTCCCCCACTGTATATATATATATACGTATATATATATATATATACTGTATATACACACACACAAATATATATATAATTTTATTTGGGGTTTCAGTGCTCAGAATGGTCCAATACAAATAAAATCTGGTCTGTATGGGTCGTGTAAGAGTCCCTTTTGATTGATAATGGGGTACCAAGAGGTGACAAAGTGTACAGAGGGATGTGTTACCATCAGTAATTGTATACCCACAAACTACATCTGTATGCTAGGTGTAACTTCTACTATAATCAATGAATATATATTTTTTAAAATACAGTATCTGTTGATCTGGTCTGAACACATTTAAAAATGTTTTTATCTGCACGACTTTAGTAAAAATAGCAAATCTTAAGCTGTGCAAAAGTCGACAGCACATATAAAAGCTTCAATAAATCAAAAACTCTTATTTTTTTCCAGCTTTTTGATTTGTGCGTTTTGCTTTTCGACCCTGTGTCCTTGTGCTGAATCAGAACAGATTACATTTTCTCTACAGGGGATTTTAAAATGTTTCTCTCTGAAATGCACTACAACAAGAGAGGGATTTTCAGTTTTCTAGAGAGGTGCATTAACATCGCCAACGGTGTTTAGCACCTTTTAGAGGCATCCTGTCGAGTGCCTGTTTAAAATGGATTCACGCCAGTCAAGGACCCCCACTGAGGGTCAGCCATTAAAACCCTTTTATGATGTTTTGTTTCATTTTGGATAAGGCGGTGGGTCGAACTGAACAAAGCTTTTTTCTATGAAAGGTTTTATCGGTAAAAAAAATAATGGAGTGCTGAAAGTTCAGTGAGCTGACTAACTGTCCAATATTCAGTACATTTACAGGGACACACGTTTACCTTTAGTACTCCTTACAAACTAATGAAATATATCCAATACCAGTATTAACATTAAGGAAAAAGTTCAAGAGAGGCTCTATTGTCATTTCAGCTATATATAAGTACATATTGAAACGAAACAACGTCTTTCAGGACCAGGGTTCAACACAACACACAAGTGCCTGCGTCACACGTAATCGTTCCTTATTTGGAAACTAAAGGTGATGTTCTGTATTTTTATCAATGGGAGAGAAATGCTGCAGATTAGACTGAGACAGCGCGACATGTATGAAACAGAAGGAAACTGCTGCTACCGTGGGAATTAGAAAGCGTTTGGTTATTATTGTAAGTAGTGTTCACTTTTAGTCTTAGTAACGCCGTGTGTAGGGCGAAAGTAAAGTAACACAAGCAGGGCCGGCACTTTGCTCACTGCCCCCCTAAGCAACGCAGTCCAGAACCGGGGCTGCATGTCAGTGTGAAGATGGATTATGTAAAAATGTTGTTTGCACTATTGAGAAAAAATGTTACATGATGTTCTTTTGCCTAAAATAAGGTTCTGATTTATTATTATAAAGAATGAAAATAATAGATGTTAAACAGCCTAAATAAAACATTTTGATAATGTTCCCATGACGGTGTAAGAGCCGTTATATTTTTTACAGGTGCAACCCTAACCACCTACCCCCGCTCCCGCTCAGGTAAACACCCGCCATACCACCCCCCACCCTATGCCTTCCGCCAACCCGCCAACCCGCCAGCCCTGGGTGTTCCTTATTTCAAGTTCTGAAAATTGGCAACCAATTAAATTGTTAGTGTGAAGGCTTTACTTAATTTTATGATTAATGGTCTCTCTCCATGTTCAAGTTATTTGTGAGGGCAAACCGACAGATGACTTAAAATGTTAATTGTTTAAGCCATTGAACGGGTCACCTTGGCCATCATCGCAACAATTGCGCCCCCTGAGAGATTTGGCAGGAGCCGCCACTGATACAAACAGTACAATAAACACAAAATGCATTTCTAATCTAAAGTAATTGAGGGGGATAGGACAAAGGACAAGAGTAGTGTTGTGTAGGGTTATTATAGCAGCAGAGACATAAAAGTAAGGTGCAAATTAAAACATTGTGCAAAGTTGCAAGTAATATAGTCAGTAAGTAGTTGTATGTATTGAAGATGTCAGAGTTCAGGGAACAAGACTGTGTTGGTTATGTGGGTGTGGGTGTGAGTGAGTGTATGTGCATGTAAGTTTGAATCTGTATGTTCGTAGCAAGTATTATTTGGGTGGTGGATCATTCTCAGCACAGCAGTGACACTGACATGGTGGTGGTGTGTTAGTGTGTGTTGTGCTGGTATGAGTGGATAAGACCCAGCAATGCTGATGGAGTTTTTAAACACATCACTATCACTGCTGGACTGAGAATAGTCCACCAACCAAAAATATATCCAGCCAAGAGCACCCCGTGAATAGCATCCTGTGGCCACTGATGAAGGTCTAGAAGATGACCAACTCAAACAGCAGCAATAGATGAGAAATCATCTCTGACTTTACATCTACAAGGTGGACCAACTAGGTAGGAGTGTCTAATAGAGTGGACAGTGAGTGGACACGGTATTTAAAAACTCCAGCAGCGCTGCTGTGTCTGATCCAGCACAACACACACTAACACACCACCAGTGTCACTGCAGTACTGAGAATGATCCACCACCTAAATAATACCTGCTCTGTAGTGGTCCTGTGGGGGTCCTGACCATTGAAGAACAGGGTGAAAGGGGGCTAAAAAGTATGTAGAGAAATAGATGGACTACAGTCAGTAATTGTAGAACTACAAAGTGCTTCTATATGGTAAGTGGAACTGATAAAATGGACAGTGTGTGTAGAAACAAGGAGGTGGTTTTAATGTTATGGCTGATCGGTGTGTATTAAATGACATTGGTATGTAAGAATAAGGGTTTTTGGGTAATGTTGTGGACACATGCACTCATGTTTATGACCCCCTTTTTCATCCTCCTGTCCCAAGTTCACTCTTTTTATCCCTCTCACCCACCCCTTTTTAATCCTTCACCTCGGCCCAAGAGAATAAAGAAATTTATTGCAGGTCAGACAAAGGTTACAGTAAAGATTTAAAGCTCAAACCTCCTGGCAACCTATCAAAAACTGAAGCTCATCAGCTGCCCTAACCCGCCCTCTTCTATTTTTTTTTTCTTTTTGTGCCACCTATTCCTTCTGTTCTTAATTTGATTGATTATTTATTTATCAGGTCTACTCCATCACATTTATTAGGTTATGTCCTTTTACTATCCCGTCTGACCTCCTAACAAATCATTCAACAACATCAAACAGTATGACATAAAACACCAATATACAGCATGAAATACCCATAACAATGAACAGTGTCAAATGTTAATATATACAGGTATATTGAAATACTGTTGCATTTAACAACAAACACCTGTACATGTAGTCAAACACTACTAAACACCTATACACACACAAATGTGACAGTGGGTAGCACTGTCGCCTCACAGCAAGAAGGTCCTGGGTTCGATCCCCAGGTGGAGCGGTCAGGATCCTTTATGTGTGGAGTTTGCATGTTCTCCTCATGTCTGTGTGGGTTTCCTCCAGGAGCTCCGGTTTCCTCCCACAGTCCAAACACATGCAAGTGAGGTGAATTGGAGACTAAATTGTCCATGACTGTGTTTGACATTAAACTTGTGAACTGATGAATCTTGTGTAACCAGTAACTACCTGTTCTGTCATAAATGTAACCAAAGTCTTAATAAATAAATAAACAAATAAAATGTGTCCTCATGCATGTATGTATTTGTATCAAATGATAAAACACACTGCTTTTTGTGGAAGCAGTGATAATAAAAATCTGAATAATTAACACAGCGGGTTTCTAATTAGTTCCATAATTAATGTGACATCTCCTCAGGTGACTGATAACACAAAAACACGTCAACGTTCCTCTGTCTCACGTTACTGTGGACAAATTAGCTGACACCAGCTTTCCTCTGGGCTCTCTGTGTCTCCAGAGTGTGTGTGTTTGTATGTATGTGTGTACAGTGTGTAAGTGTGTGCATGTACAGTATGTATGCATGTGTGTGTGTGTGTGTGTGTGAAATGCTAAGTGCCCCTGGCTGCTGGTCGCTTATTAAAATCTTAAACAGTCTCACTGCGCTCTTGTCACTTTTCACTTCAGTTTATCTGACATCTAAAGAGACAGATCTTTATTGCTTTGCTTAGACATACCTACGCAGACACAGCCCCCCCCTATACATTCTGAATAAGATCTTGGCTTGCATTTTCTTGTAATAATATTATTGTGATGATATAATTTTGATTTT
This sequence comes from Trichomycterus rosablanca, assembly GCF_030014385.1. Lineage (NCBI taxonomy): Eukaryota > Metazoa > Chordata > Actinopteri > Siluriformes > Trichomycteridae > Trichomycterus > Trichomycterus rosablanca. The sequence continues at coordinate 7,244,868 of NC_086001.1, read as the reverse complement.
TTTATTATCAGTAGCATTTCTTATTTCATTTCTGATGAGTTTCTCTGACCTGGTGTTGTCTGTAAGATGTCTGACATTTTAAATGATCCCAGATGTTTTCCTTCCATAAACTGAACATACTAAATATAGACCTTGTATCTCAGACCTAATCTCATTAGCTTTGGTCATGTCATCTTGGGTAAAAAAAAAAAAAAAGAAAGAAAGAAAAATAAAACTTCTAGCAAATACATTTAACAATTATGTTCCTACTGTGCATCACAGCAGCACAAATTCGACCTTTTGATAGAGTCGAGCATCTCAGAAGGTCACCAGCACAATAACAAGCAAACAAACAGGTAAATAAACAAAGCTGAGGATTCCTGCTGATCTAATCTTTAACATTTCATAAATACAGACACTACACTCCATCTTCAAAACCGGCCTCAAGAAACTGTATTTTTGAACCTTGGATGTATTATAAACATATGAACTATTCAGAGATAAGCTGGAAGGTATATTCAATATTTTATATTTATAATATACAGTCCCAGGTCACTAAAATAGAAACACTATAATAATACTAGGCAGAATTCTAGAGCATGAATTCTTTGCTTTATGGGTTCCACTAGGGTTTTGCACAATGTTGACGTAACTGTATTACACATTTATTAGCTGTACATGTCACGCCAACAGGGGCCACCACCCACTAGGGGCCTCAGTGAGCCTAGAGGGAGTCCTATTGCATTTGATTAAGAACAGTAAAAAAAAGAATCACACATGATGGAATGGGAAAATCAACAAGCTATTAGCATACAGCAGATCTCTTGGGATGTCGTATACATTTAAACTACCAATAGCCTTCAATGAGTCTTTAAGAATGGAAGCTGATTGGCCCCCCTCAAAAGTGCATAGGTCTACGGATGGCGACTACCAATGTGAGGAAGTTTCTTACCACCAATTCACTTCAATGCACAATCCACTTACTGGATCTTTTTACTCTATTTATTCTGTGTAAACTCTGCTCTCATGACTGTTGTGGTACATACGTATATCAGGACAACAGCAGTTCCTGACAAACTTAAAAACAGACCAGGAGGTACCAACAACCGTACCATTCCAAGTCACTCAGATCACACTTTTATCCACACTTGATCTGTGATTGCATGATTTTAAGCAATGTGCTGCTGTCACATGACTGGCTGCTAAATACACGGTAATTACATAGTAATTACATGATAATTACATGCAAGTGTACACATGGTCCTAATAAAGTGGCCACTAGGTGTATGTTTATTTATTTATTAGGATTTTAACGTCATGTTTTACACTTTGGTTACAAAATGGGTTACAAAATGACAGAAATGGTAGTTACTCATTACACAAGATTTATCAGTTCACAAGGTTATATCGAACACAATCATGGACAATTTTTTATCTCCATTTCACCTCACTTGCACGTCTTTGGACTGTGGGAGGAAACCAGAGCTCCCGGAGGAAACCCATGCAGACACAGGGAGAACATGCAAACTCAACGCAGAATGGACCCGGACCACCCCACCTGGGGATCGAACCCAGGACCTTCTTGCTGTGAGGCGACAGTGCTACCCACTTAGCCACCGTGGCCACTAGGTGTATAATTTTATATATATACACACACAGAGAGTGTTCTGTCTTGCCAGACATGCTCTATAATGATGTGGGAGTGGCAGGACCAAACCCAATTTAAATATCATAAGTGAATCTCTGTATCATGAAGGCAAAGTTCAAAGAAACAGCAATGATTTAAGATGGCTGTGTTTCAAACCACACACGTCTGTACTTAATGCTACATGTTTTTAGTCCACATCCTATAAAAGTAATAAAAAATCAATCAGCTTTTTCGTAAGGTTCGAAGTGTTTGACTATTGAAGCATTAGAAGAATCAGGCAGTTGTAGCCTACCAGTTCAGATACTGGACTAGTCATCAAAAGGCCGCTGGTTCAAGTCCCACCATTGCCAGGTTGCCACTGCTGGGCCCTTGAGAAAGGCCCTTAACCCTCAATTGCTTAGACAATATACTGTCACTGTACTGTAAGTCGTTTTGGATAAAAGCATCTGCTAAACGTCAAAAATGTAAAATGTAAGAATCTCTGGGGGGTAAAAGTGAATAATCGTGCTTTAAGTCTGCACAGGTCAATAATGACGCTGTACAGTCTCAGTAAATATAACAATAAAAGAATTAACAGCTACTTTTGAGAAAATATGAACATTAGGATTGATATTGAAGCTCAGAGCTGCACTGATGCCACTGAAAAAGTAGAATTGAATGCTGAACCTACTTCTGATATTTAAATTTTGAAGATTTAAGTCGGTACTAACATCTCGAGACTGTGTTTTATTTAGTTATGGATTAAACATCAGCAGTGTTTATAGGCAACATTTGCAAAGACATTCCCCAGACAGTGATCTCATCATAGATCATGGCTGGCCGAGTGAAATTAGATTTTCTGTAAACCGGCCTGCCAATGTGTGTGTGCTGTAAACCACGGCAGCTGATGCCTGGCATCATACGTGGTTAGGCAGTGATGGTTTGGGCTTAAAAAGGCACAGTTATTGTGCTGAGGTTGCTTCCTGAGGCAGATCGGACCTCTGTGGTGAGTAAACAAGCACAAGGACTAATAGTTTGTATGCTCTTGCTTACATCAGTGGTTCTTAACCAGGGGTCTCAGTGAGCCTCGAGGGGGGCCTGCACATTTAATTAAGGAAATAAAAAAGAATCGCACATGATGGGACAGGAAAATCAATAGACTATTGGGATGTCATATAGATCTATTTTAAACTACATGCTGTATAGTCTACATTGGGTCTTTGAAAATATACACATATTTGCCCACCAGAAAAGTGCAAAAGTGCCCAGGTGGCTCAGCAGGATATTCCTCTAGCACACCAGTGCTGGGATTTTAAACTCCTCAAGTTCGAATCTCAGCTCTGCTACAATTCGGCTGGACGCCCCCTAGCAGGCACAATTGGCAGTGACTGCAGCAGACAAAATTGCCCACTAAAGTCTGGGTGGGAAAAGACCGGACCGGAAAGGGGGTGGAATCTTTGATGTTGTTAATAGCCTGAGGTGCCTGTACAGAAGTAGAGGAACACAGAGATCAGCATTTGAAACTGACCTTACCTGCGAATCCACCAAAGTATGGGCAAATTAGAAGGGGTCGGTGGACAAATATACTTTCCTTGGACGTGATCGGGGTCACCAGCAACGGAAGTCTAATTGGCTATGCTAAATTGAGAAAAAAAGGGAGAAAATGCTTAAATAAAATACCAAAAAAGTGCAAAGGTCAACGGACAACGACTACGAAAGATTCTGATTCAATTCTTGATGCAGATCCTGCTGAAGTAAACCAAAGTGAGGAAGATCCTACCACCAGTTTACCCAAAGTAAACCCTCAATATCAACCAAAATCAGAAAATACCAAGATAATATACCTTATTTATGGATTTATCAAATTACCCATGAGGAAGACAATACCTTTTGTCATATTTGCTGAAAGTGTAAGAATAACATCATAACCCATGTCTTTGGAATTTCAGAACTTAGAGCAAACAAAGTTAAAGAACCGCTGGCTTACATTGCGTTATAGATGAACTATTGTTGTTCCTAGACATTTTCACCTCCTCATAACAGGTGACAAGGGTAGAACTCTACAGCTCGGCGCTCAGGTGGCGCAGTGGTAAAACACGCCAGCTGACATTTCAAACTTGTCGATTTAAATCTCAGCTCTGCTACCCGGCAGACTGGGCGCCTACACAAACAACGAGAGCCGGACAGGGACTCCTCATATCTGATGCAATTACGACCTCCGCTGGCTGACTGATGGCGCCTGCACTGCGACCAGGGATAATGCGTTGATCAGGGTTTGTGTCTCCCTACACAAAGCTGATCCATATATGAACTCGCCTCGATACCTTAAAATGCTGCCTACTTAGGTGCCCTAATTCTAAGTGATAATCTGACTGTATAACAAGGAATCATCTGATGCTTCGTTAGCGGTGAAGGCAATCCCAGCATTCAGTGCAGCACAACTGTTTTCACAAAAATATGACTAATATGCCAGACGAAGGCGGAGCAACAAACAAAGTTCCTTCTAAATGTAAATAAATTCCTATGGATTTTTAATATGTATAAAGGTGCATTTATTTGCAAATTTAGGTGTCAGTGTCATTTTAACCCTTTTCGGTACACAGAGGGAGATGTTAGCTGAAATGCTAGCGGGTTGTGCCTTCTCAGCCCATTTGTTTGAATGACCTGATGTTAACTGAGTTAGATTAGTAAGCAAAAACCACGGTGATGTAATCGCTGTTTAAATAGTCTGCTTGATGTCTTATTAGAATCCTCTCTACTTACGCAGATGCCCAGGTAGGCGGTAGGCAGCAGCGAAGCTCACTAGGTCTTCAGACAGACCCTTTGTCTCTTAAGTATATAGCAGCACACCTCACTCTACTGCCATTATTACTCAGCACAGATTACATGGCTGTATAGTAGATCTCAGGCTCCTGTTAACAATGAATGCAACTGAACAAGATAAACTTACGAATTAGAAGGGGAGGGTAATTACCCCATGTCTGATTGGGCAGCAGGGTGCCTAAAAAGGCAGGAAGTATGGGCACACATTTATTGTTGGATGTCACTGAGGTATAGTGCAGCACAGTCTATTATAGTGCTAAGGCAGAGGTGGGCAGTTACATTTTCCAAGACGCCACATAAGAAACCGGGACTGTTGCAGAGGGCCGGACCGATAGGCTGTGACTGTTACAATCAGGCAATGAAAATGAGAAGCAGGCAGAGTAAAAACATCAACATTATTTCACTGTTTAATCCACTTTCATGAAAACAGGTGTGAACAAAATGTGCAGGTTTTTAAATTAGCTTTACACAAAGTTAAGTTATTAGTACAATAAGTCTTGGGGCAGCATCCTGTGACAACCGATGAAGGTCTAGAAGATGACCGACTCAAACATCAGCAATAGACGAGCGATCGTCTCTGACTTTACATCTACAAGGTGGACCAACTAGGTAGGAGTGTCTAATAGAGTGGACAGTGAGTGGACACGGTATTTAAAAACTCCAGCAGTGCTGCGGTGTCTGATCCACTCATACCAGCACAACACACCACCACCATGTCAGTGTCACTGTAGTGCTGAGAATGATCCACCACCTAAATAATACCTCTCTGTGGTGGTCCAGTGGGGGTTCTGACCATTGAAGAACAGCATGAAAGGGGGCCAACAAAGCATGCAGAGAAACAGATGGACTACAGTCAGTAATTGTAGAACTACAAAGTGCTCCTATATGGTAAGTGAGCCGATAAAATGGACAGTGAGTGTAAAAACAAGGAGGTAGTTTTAATGTTATGTTGTCTTCCACAGGACCATGAAACGCATTAACAGGTTTCCTATACATCCTTATGGGGAAAAATACCTTGAAACTCAACGCCTTTCAAACTCAACACCACTCCCAGAACCAATTGACGTCAATTTTCAAGGTACCACTGTACTAAGAAAGTTCACGTCCTGTTAAGCTGGATACACTAGCACACACGTAAATTGAAACTTATGTAAATTGTGTGATGTACATTTATTTACATGTGATTTTTATTTGCCCCTGACCTCATGCCAAATGGCCGGATGTGGCCCACGGGTCGTACATGCCCATGTGACCTAAGGAGACTGCATGGCCGTATTCACTGACTGAATAAAAGCACCTGTTGGTTTTTAACAGTGAGTATAAGAGTGAGTGTGTGTGTGTGTGTGTGTGTGTGAGGGAGGTAAAAATAGAGCAGTGAATATTTCCAGAAGTGTATGATGTGATGAATGCAGTGATGAATTGGAGCGTTTGGTGCGGAGTTGGAAATGTAGAAGGAAAAAAGAAACGTCTCATTTATCACCAGCGCATGATGGATAACAAAAACGGTGCAGTTATATCAACAGACACACCCACCCAACCCACACACACATCCACACACACAAACCAACACAATGATAAAACTCCATCACTTCATACACGGTCTGATAAAAGTCGTGTCACCACAAAAAGCTTCAAACTTGCTGAGGTTCAGATTCTGAGCTCACAGTACAACACTGCTATACAATTCTTTATTGTTTTGCTCTCGTCTCTGTGTGTCGTGCTTACATTTCCTCTTGCTTCATGTCTGCGCACATCATTCTGTCTCGTCTACGTACAGGAATCGTTCGACAGCAGAGCTGGCTGAAGTAATACGACAGAGCTCTATTTTTGATTCAAAAGTTGCGTTTACCTGCATTTCTGAACTCGTTCCTTGTTAAATGTGGTTCCATTCGAATCCAAGTCAAACACATTTAACCTAAACTAATACGAAACTAAGGGTTCACATACTTTTTCCAACATAGGCCATAAATAATAAAAGAAAATAATGTACAAGAATATGGGTGTTTACTGTTGTGTTATTAGTTTCAGCACTTTTTGTCTAATATTACAGATAGAAATGTGGGTTTGTCTAAATCCTTCATGTCATTAAGAGCTGCTATAATTGGATGGTTATTGAAGGCTATAAATGAAAGCAAGGACGACTCTGACCTTACATTTAGGCCGGCAGTGATTTTTCGCCCCTTGCTACTGAATCGCTGACCGTTCATCATCCTGTGTTCACACCGGAAGCTTCATCATGGCCTGTGAGTGTTTATTTGCCATGGTTTAACTGACGGCAAGCAAAAAAAAAAAAAAAGAAAGAAATTAATAAAATACATAAATAAAAGCAGAATAAATTAAATGCAATGACAGTCCGGCATATTTTACTGGTCAGTATCTACAAAACATACTAAAAATATATAAGTCCTGAAGGAAAAACACTCGACTATAAATTTTATCCCTGCATGACAAACTGTGTTTGTCGTTTGTGGTCTTTGGCATCTATTTGTGCCAGAACAACGGGTTTCTCCTCTATCTGTAGTATAGGAGCTGTTATCTAGGAATCAAAAATGGAGCGTACGATTTCTTATTGGTAATCACCACCTTGCTTTACTCCTGATTTGCATAAAGTTTATTTATTAGGATTTTAACATCATGACTGGACAGGTAGATACTGGTTACACAAGATTCATTAGATTACATGCAAACTGCTCCACCTGGGTTTGTTTGTTTGTTTATTAGGATTTTAACGTCATGTTTTACACTTTGGTTACATTCATGACAGGAACGGTAGTTACTCAATACACAAGATTCATCAGTTCACAAGTTTAATGTCGAACTCAGTCATGGACAATTTTGTATCTCCAATTCACCTCATTTGCATGATTTTGAACTGTGGGAGGAAACCGGAGCACCTGGAGTAAACCCACACAGACACGGGGAGAACATGCAAACTCCACACAGAAAGGACCCGGACTTCCCCACCTGGGGATCAAACCCAGGACCTCAGTGCTGTGAGGTGACAGTGCTACCCACTGAGCCACAGTGTTGCCCCTGATTTGCACGAAATTTGATAATTGCACTTCAAATTGATAATGTTTGCTCCACCTCCTTCGCTGGAAGTCGGCAGATCACGCACACTGGACGCTTCATCATGTCGTATTGCTGCCGGTCTAAGCGTAGAGTTAGAGAGCATATACTGTATAAGTATATATACAAGAATACAAATGGCGTTCACTGAGCTTTTATGAATACCATAAATATTAAAATATGCCATTTAATTCAAATATGGAAACGTCCTGTCCTTCTAAATTCAAAGTTTAATTGAGTTATACTGAGTATTGTTTACTTTTATGATTTAACTTAATTTGTTAAGCTGTAACGTTGTTCTGCTTCCAATAGAGATACAATAAAGAATTAAAAAGAAAGTAAAGAACGTAAGGAAGGCAGCGTAAGTGAATAAAAGATTGATCCCATGTAGTCGGAGATGTAACTCTCTCAGGTCATGTCACGTTAGAGCGAGGACACAGAACTAAATAAACGACTCCATTAATAAGCAAATGCTTTTTATATATTAGTTCAGCTGATTAAACCGGCGTCGGTGCTTAATGACGGGGGAGTGCAGAATGAATTATTCATCTCCCGGTACTATTTATGAATGCATAAATAATTATTATTCATGCTTGTCTCTGTGCACCGTGCGGCATTGTACCGCACAGAGAGCTTAAGCAAGTCATCAAACACATACATATGTACGTTATGGAAATGAAATTAGCCTAATCACTATTCGAGTTTTTATGACGCTTATAATGAGCAGGTGGCACACGGCCAGAAGGGCCTGATTCCCTAGCCGGGCAGCCAGAATCCTTTCGAGAGTTTCCTTCGGGAGCTCCGGTTTCCTCCCATGAGTCTAAAAGACATGCAGACAGGCCAACTGTCTCACAGTGTCAGTGCCTTGTGATGGACTGTCCAGGGTGTTCACTACCTTTTATCCAATGAATCAGGTGCACCACAATGAATGAATAATAATGAGCAATAATGAAGAACTGCAACAAAATAATAACAAATAATAGAAAAAATAAAGAAAAAGCTTTATTATAATCGATAATCGATGACAACGCAATCACAGAACAAACTGTGTTCTGTCTAAAAAAATTTAATTTCTGAACACCATTCCAGAAAAGTTGGGACATTTTGTTTGTTTGTTTATTAAAATTTTAACATCATGTTTTACACTTTGGTTACATTCATGACAGGAACGGTAGTTACTCATTACACAAGGTTCATCAGTTCACAAGGTTATATCAAACACAGTCTTTAGACAAGAGGAATCCCACGTGGACACGGGGAGAACATGCAAACTCCACACAGAAAGGACCCGGACCGCCCCACCTGGGGATCGAACCCAGGACCGTCTTGCTGTGAGGCGACAATGCTACTCACTTAGCCACCGTGCCGCCCAGGACATTTTGTAAAATGCAATAAATAAATAAATAAAAAAGAATATGTGATCTGTTCATTCACTCAAATCTTTATATAAGATTTTCAGTGTTTTCACTAAACAATTGTATTCTGTAAATATAAACAAATTTAGAAAGTTGTGACAGAGGTATTTCACCGCTGAGTTACATCACTGTTCCTATTAACTACAATTTTATTGGTTTTTGAAACTGATATCAAGCAAAAATAGGCAAAAATTCAATGTTCTAAGAGTTTAGCTGCTAAACACTCTGGGGTCGCAGTTGTCCAATGCTCCTAATCATGATGCACCATATATTTTCAATAGGACACAGGCGGGTCAGTCGAGCACACACGCTCTGTGTCTGTGAAGCCATGTTGTTAGTGTGTGCAGAATGAAACCGTGCGAGCGGTACGGTGGTTTAGTGGGTACAAGATCCTGGGTTCGATTTCCAGGTGGAGCGGTCCGGGTCCGTTCAGTGTGGAGTTTGCATGTTTTCCCGTGTCTGTGTGGGTTTACTCCCCCAATCCAAAGACGTGCAAGTGAGGTGAATTGGAGATACAAAATTGTCCATAAATGTGTTTGACGTTAAACTTGTGAACCGATGAATCTTGTGTAATGAGTAACTACTTGTCCTGTCATGAATGTAACCAAAGTCTTGCATTGTCCTGCAGAAATAACCATGCCTTGATGGCAGCATGTGTCTTTCTAATACCTCTTCATAAATGGTACCTTGTCATACAAAAACTGACTGATTACTCGAGATTCCCTTAATCTTTTCATAATGTTGAAAATATGTCTGAACCCCCAGCTGTACTATCAGCTAATTCTGTGTCTACATACAGACATGATTGGCTATAACTGGGCTAAGTGGAGTGGCAGAGGCCCCATAATGGATTGGCGTCTCGTCCGGGGTGTGTTACTGCGTTGTGCCCAATGATTCTGGGGAAACTGGACCCACATGACACTAACCGGGAAAAAGTAGTGGTAAAACATAACATTTATTTATTTATTATGATTTTAATGTCATGTTTTACACACTTTGGTTACATTCATGACAGGACAGGTAGTTACTGTGTACACAAAATTCATTAGTTCAAGTTTTAATATCAAACACAATCATGGACAATTTAGTATCTCCAGTTCACCTCATTTGCACGTCTTTGTACTGTGGGAGGAAACCGGACCTCCTGGAGGAAACCCACACAGACACGAGGGGAACATGCAAACTCCACACATAAAACCCAGGACTCTCTTGCTGTGAGGCGACAGTGCTACCCACTGAGCCACCCACGGTAAAACCCATGTGTTCTTCACAACTTGGTGAGCCCTCATGCATCTTTGCTGGCAAAGAGTCTTTGGTGGATCCTCCTTTTAAACCCAATCATGATCCCATGTTCAAAATGTCATAATTTAAATACCCTTTAAAAAATATTCACCCTCGAATTTTCTGTAAATGTGGTTTGTGTATAAAATACGACCTTGCAGAGTTTGATTATAAAACATTCTAACTGTGCTGTGCTATCTGAATACAGCATACCCTGCATTAATCATGACTAATGAATACATCAGACGGTATAGCTGGTTACTATTAAGCATGTACTTTGATTAGAAGAATGTGACATTACTAGGGTAAAACAAGGGTAAATTGCTATTCATCCAACATTACGGATGCAGACATTGCACAGAAAGATAAAATACCAGCTGTAATGCTTGTAGTAATTTCAATCTATTTTTAGTCTCTGGACTTAGAGCTTAAATCCATAACTGATCAATTACTGGCATTTACTTCCAATAGAATTCCAGTATTTTTTCAGTCATACTTCAGAGCGTTTGAAAGTGAAGTGTTAACCGTTCAGAAAATTGCTAACTGTTTGGATGATGAATACGTGCCAGCAGCAATCAAGATGCAGTTCATGAGGCTGGTGATTAAGAACCAGGATGTAGTCCAGAGTGCCGGTGGAGTGTTAATGACTTAAGGAGCTTTAATGCACGCTGAAGAGAAACTATCTACTCATTTATTTTCACACACTTTAAGTGCACACTTTAATAGCAAGGATAGATTTGGATCTAATGAGGGAGTGGGGGTGTGACAGTAAAATGTATAAAGATCGGAGTGGTAAAAGTATTCAACAAAGATCTTATTTTAAAGACGATTTATATGAACATGTGCATTATTACACCACTACTCAATACCTTAATACGATCAAAGCATATCCTTATACCTTATACGATAATAAAAAGTAGGGCTGGCTCGATACCACTTTTTTTATGTCCGATATCGATATCGATACCGATACTGCAAATTGAGTATCTGCCAATACCGATACCAATCCGATACCATCATTTCTCCTCTCAAACAACTAAGCAGTAATAATACATGTCTCAATGCACCATGGTTAAACTAGCTATCTAAATAACAATGCTCAGACTGTGTAACTAATATTCTAAAGGAATAAATACAGAACCTACAACATCACACTTGTACAAAACTGCTGTTTTTATTTTCACTTTTACACAGAACGTTTAGCAGCATTTTTAGTTTCACTTACCTTCGAGCTGTTGTTCACGGGACACAGTTCGCTTTACGGCGTGTCGTCCAAAGTGTCTACAATTGGAAGATGTGTTAGAATTGACACAGAGTTGAGATTTTCCATTAAAGTTCTGTCTCGTTTTTAGATGATTAAACCCTGCTGGATTTTGAAAAGGATGACTGTGGCTAAACGGGGAACAGTGAAGTTTGTTTTATTTCATAACACTAATGGATTAATCGTTGAGGATGTGAGAGATCTCCAAGCCGGGACAGGTGAGCGATGTATCATTTATAAAGCAATTTTTATTGTTTTTAAACAGTGTTTTTAGATGTGGCAGTAGTAGATGATTTTTTAAAATGCTAAAACTTTAAGTAGATCAGTGTGTTTTAATTTAAGTGTGTTTTAATGATTGTTGCAGATGAGTTGTAGATAAGTTGCACATGTTAATGATGACATCAAGATGCCCCTTGTTACGGCAGCTGCTGAGTGATCTGGCAATAAACGGCACTCTGTCGGAACGTATCTCCGTGTGTTATTTGCTTTACACACAAACATTGGCCTTATTTACATTAACGAACAGTATCGGATCGGATTACACGAATTATTTCCTTCTGATATCCGATCCAGTGATATGGGCCAATATCGGGCCGATACTGATACAGAGTATTGGATTGGTGCCAGCCCTAATAAAAATCGATCATTATACCATAAATCTTACAACAAAACACCCCTATGTGCTTCTTAAAAAACAGCCTGTGCCAAAAAGCTTTTTTTCTGGCAACCAGCCTAAGCTGATCAGGCTGGTCATTCATGGATATAAAGGGTTTTTAAATTATGAATTCAGGCTGTTTAGGCTGGACAACTGGCTGGAAAAAAAAGAGCTAAACCAGACAAAACCAAGACATCTTAAGCTGCGTTAAGCTTGATATGATTTTTTCTGTGTTGAGATAAAAGCAAGAAAAAACACAAAATAAAAACACTGACTTACTACTTCTCAGAACTACCTCTGTTATTTTTTATGGGAAGTCGAGGGAAACCCAAGAAAATAATCCCTGTGACAGAGGAGATTCATTCCCGTCTTTTGCTCAGGGTCGCAAAATCAATTAAATATATTAATCCTCCTTTTATACCCAATCGTGATCCCATGTTGCAAAACGCCATATCTTACATTCTTTAAAAATTTCACTTATAGCCGCTCAGGTGGCGCAGCGGTAAAATACGCTAGCACACCAGAGCTGGGATTTCGGATACATCATAATGGCTGGGCGGCCACATGAACAACGATTGGCTGTTGGTTCAGGATGGGATGAGCCGGACCAGGGTTCCTCATAACTGGTGCAATCATGACCTCTGCTGGATGATTGATGGCACCTGCGCAGAGTTGAGGAATAATGCTGATCAGGGGGTGGCTCCATGTCTCGTGCAGGTGAAAAGAGGGATGGCATGGTGGCTATGTGGGTAGCACTGTCATCTCACAGCAAGAAGGTCCTGGGTTCTTTCTGTGTGGAATTTGCATGTTCTGCCCGTGTATGCGTGGGTCTCCTCCGGTTTCCTCCCACAGTCCAAAGACGTGCAAGTGAGGTGAATTGGAGATACTAAATTGTCCAAGCCTGTGTTGGATATAACCTTGTGTACTGATGAATCTTGTGTAATGAGTAACTACCGTTCCTGTCATGAATGTAACCAAAGTGTAAAACATGACGTTAAAATCCAGTAAACAAACAAACAGGTGAAAAGAGGCAGTCGGTACTGCACACGTGTCAGAGGGGGCGTGTGTCAGTTGTGAAGCTCCTCAGTCAGCAGTGGAGGGTTGTATCGGTAGAAGTGAAGCGTAAAGCAATCAGGGTGATTGGATATGACTAGATTAGGGGAGAAAATCGGGGGGGGGGGGGGGGATCGGAGATGCCATGCCCCAATTTACAAAATTCAATCAAGTTGGTTACACAAAGCATTAAGACATTTTTTATGGGAAGTCCCTGTAAGTGAGAGGAGATTCATTCCCGTCTTCTACCTAGGGTCCCGAAAGCACAAAATCCTTCCTTCTGTTATCCATCCTTATTTATGAGATTAAACCCAGGATTGTATGAGTACCATCTTTCAGTATTTGTTAAAATAATGAAATAAATGACGTCCCTTTTCTTTAAACCGTGGTGTAATTCTCAGTGTGGACCTCTCTCGCTTTCTCGGCTGCTGAGTAAAATTGTGAAGTGGCCGTCTCTTTTTGGCACTTAGTGGGTGTAAATGGATTTGACAGTGGGCGAGAGTGTACTGTCAATCAGCAGTCTACTGTAGCAACTGGAGATTCAAAATGACAACAGTGTGCCAGGAGCACAACCACACACACAACCACACACACACACACACACACACAATTTAGCTTTACAAAAACTGGTTTTACTATTTAATGTTCTTTAAAGTTTTCCCCCAGGATAACCTTGTATGTGACTTGATCGGCCTGACCGATCCACCAAATTTCCCAGTGGGTGAGGAGCGGTGTGGCGTGTAGGCCTCTCCAAATCTCCACCTAACCATTAAACAACCAGAGTTTGGCCAGATTTCACAGAGAAAAGTGCTACACTTCACAGCAGTCATTAAATAACACTTATAAATTAAATGATAGAATAAATAGAAGCTACAATATACACAGCACAGCCTCTCTTAACAGTTGAATGTGCGAGGCTCTGTCTCAAATACGAAAATTCTTGCCCGTGTTTTGACACACTGATGGAGTTTTTAAACACCTCACTGCCCCTGCTGGACTGAGAATAGTCCACCAAGCAAAAATATCCAGCCAACAGCACCCTGTGGACAGCTTCCTGTGACCACTGAGGAAGGTCTAGAAGATGACCAACTCAAACAGCAGCAATAGAAGAGCGATCGTCTCTGACTTCTACAAGGTGGACCAACTAGGTAGGAGTGTCTAATAGAGTGGACAGTGAGTGGACACGGTATTTAAAAACTCCAGCAGTGCTGCTGTGTCTGATCCACTCATACCAGCACAACACACACTAACACACCACCACCATGTCAGTGTCACTGTAGTGCTGAGAATCATCCACCACCTAAATAATACCTACTCTGTAGTGGTCCTGACCATTGAAGAACAGCATGAAAGGGGGCTAACAAAGCATGCAGAGAAACAGATGGACTACATTTAGTAATTGTAGAACTACAAAGTGCTTTTATTTGGTAAGTGGAGCTGATAAAATGGACAGTGAGTGAGATTTGCCTCTAGGAACCTGTTTAGTTCCTCTATGAAGTGTCCCCATGATTGAATTTACCCCAGCTGCCGTTTGCCTTGCTTTTTGTAGGTCGCTTTTGTCATCCTACTGTTGAGTGACATTCAAATACAGTCACGTTATTGATATGAACACACAAAGGTCATCATCTGTAGTTAATCATAATCAATACAACATTAAATGACATTATAGAACTTTGTACATGCCCAGTGAAACAAGTTGCTGTTCATAAATGATTTACAAAAAAAAAAAGTATGTGTTCCAATCATTCAGTCAGAGAAAGAGAAATATTCGACCTCTGCATGAATTTGAAGTATATATAAAGAATAAGGTGCAGTCCTCATTTCAGAAAGAGCTGTAACTCTTCTCTACATTTTCTCCAACAAGTCCTGAATACTTCGTGATAGATTGTTGGCACTTCTTTAAAAAATAATGAATACAAATCATAGAGAGAAGTATAAAAAGTAGAAGTGTTTATTTTTGGTGTGTGACTGAAGAACTTTTATTAGATTATTAAAAACGATCCTGGATTCTGTTCTCGTTTCCTGCTGATTTATTTTCTAAGAGAAACACAATAAATCATTCTTTCATTTTCTATCTCTCTTTATATTCATGTACACCATCCGTCTCTCCTGGCAGAACCCGGTACCCATCCAGAGGATCTGCCAATCTCACTAAGAGTTAATGACATCAGAGTGAAGGATGAGTGACATCACAGCTACTGTCCTGATGATGAAATATGAAGCACCGAATCTATTTCTCAATCTAATTCAGTTCAGTGCAGCTGCATCAGAACGACTGTACACAAGAATATTTGCCTAGCATGAGGATTTGAGTTCCTGTTGTCCTTCCTGCTTTTTTTCATTCCTCACCCACAATCTCAGCACTTTATTCTACTCTTATTTCTAAACTGCTGCTACTTTTTAAAGCTTTTTCAAGTCATTCAAAAGCCCAGGAAAAAAAAAAACATGAAAGACAATTTTACCCTTTAGCTAGCATTCATAACTCAAGAATACAAAAGAGACTCAAACTAAATAGGACTCATGAGAGGGAAGCAGGAAGGAAACGATGTTAACCAAAAGAAATACCAGAGCTTGTCAGATATTTGCACAAAAAGAAAAAAAATAACACTTGGACGATTCCCAACACTTTTAGAATATTGTTCTATCAACAAGCCAAGTACATTTGGAACATTTTAAACCAGCAGGTTGTCTGGTGAAAATAGATAGATACAATAGACAGACAGACATATATATACAACCGATAAATACGACAGATAGACAGACAGATAGATAGATAGATAGATAGATAGATAGATAGATAGATAGATAGATAGATAGATAGATAGATAGATAGATAGATAGATAGATAGATAGATAGATAGATAGATAGATAAGACAGATAGATAAGACAGATAGATACGACAGATAGATACGACAGATAGATAGATAGATAGATAGATAGATAGATAGATAGATAGATAGATAGATAGATAGATAGATAGATAGATAGATAGATAGATAAGACAGATACGACAGATAGATACGACAGATAGATAGATAGATAGATAGACAGACAGACAGACAGACAGACAGACAGACAGACAGACAGATACGTCAGATAGATATGACAGATAGATATGACAGATAGATAGATATGACAGATAGATATGACAGATAGATAGATATGACAGATAGATAAGACAGATAGATACGACAGATAGATACGACAGATAGATAAACAGTTAGATAGATAGATAGATAGATAGATAGATAGATAGATAGATAGATAGATAGATAGATAGATAGATAGATAGATAGATAGATACGACAGATAGATACGACAGATAGATAGATAGATAGACAGACAGACAGACAGACAGACAGACAGACAGACAGAGATACGTCAGATAGATACGACAGATAGATATGACAGATAGATAGATATGACAGATAGATATGACAGATAGATAGATATGACAGATAGATACATAGCTAGATAGACAGACAGACAGACAGATAGACAGACAGACAGACAACTAGATAGATATGACAGATACAAAAGATTGATTAGATAGACAGACAGACAGATAGATAGATAGATATGACAGACAGACAGATAGGTAGACATATAGATAGATGACAGATAGATACGACAGATACTCTAATCATCCCGAGGTAATTTATTGGCCTCCAGTAGTTGAACAAGCAAAAGAAGAGAAACTAGTACAAATACAAATAAATTAAGTAAGGTGTAGCAAATGTACAACATGCATATATACAATATAGCATGCGTCCTGTGACCACTGATAAAGGTCTAGAAGATGACCAACTCAAACAGCAGCAATAGATGAGCCATCGTCTCTGACTTTACATCTACAAGGTGGACCAACTATTCTAACTTTTAGAATATTTTTCTATCAACAAGCCAAGTACATTTGGAACTTTTTAGACAATACGCAGGTTGTCTGGTCAAAAGCAAACGCAGAAGGCCGCTCAGGTGGCGCAGCGGTAAAAACACACGCTGGAACCAGAGCTGGGATCTCTAATACATCGTATCGAATCTCGGCTCTGCCTGCCTGCCGGCTAAGGCTGAGCGGCCACATGAACAACGATTGGCCTGTTGTTCAGATAGGGGTGGGATTTAGCTCTGCTGGCTGATTGATGGCGCCTGCACAGAGATGAGAAAAAAGTGCTCTCAGGGTGTGCCTCTCCGTGCACAGTGCTGAGCTGCACTGCACTCGTCAAAGTGTAGGTAATAAGATGCATACGGCATGCTGCCCACGTCTCGGAGGGTGCATGGGTTAGCTTCGTTCTCCTCAATCAGAGCAGGGATCGGCATTGGTGGAGAGGAAGCATGACGCAATTGTGAGATTGGACGTAAAAAGCATAAACAAAAGCAAACGCAGAACATTATAATGAAAAAAATAAATAAACCAAGAGTCATGGTAATGGTGGTAGTGTGATGGAGTAAAGGACCTGCAGCTACTAATGCCAAGTTCACACTACACGACTTTCCAGTTGTTCAGATCGCTGTACAGTTCACACTACACAACTGGATCTCTTGTAATCGGGAGTCTTTAAAGTTATTGTGGATTTCACACTACACGACTGATCGGCTACACCATATATCACCATGAGGAATCGCTAATGAGTCTGTCTGGTCTCCCAAATCAACACCACAACTGAACTGCATGTTGTTGGTGCAGCATTATTACAGTATAACCTACATGAAGTGGGAGGTGAGAACCCTCTTGCTTCTATAGTGTGTTTTTCATGTAGCAAAGGCATCAAATCTATGCGAGCAGTTTTTCCATAGATCAAAGACATCAGCATTATCAGCCCCTTCCTAAATGCTACCCAATATGGTCATGAGAGCGTTGGCAGTCCGCTGTGGGAACCACTAATCTATTGATCTTTTACCTCTAAATTCTGAGAGATTACAGAGATTGTGTGATTTTGAATATCTCTGGGTTGAAAGATCACAGGACGTTCTCTCAGATTCTCAGCGTGCCGTGGGGCAGCTGATATTAAAGGCACCTGGAGAAATGTCAGATGATCTCTATCTCTGCGGTTCGGCTAAATGTCACCACTCTGGTCTGAGCATTTACTACACAAAGAGGGAGAGAAAGGGCGAGATGTAGATAAGATGCAGAGAGATTGGTTCCCGTCAAAAGAAAGTCATTAGGTTGGCAGCATGCTTAAGAAGCATTAGCATTATTGACCGAGAGAACCAGGAGAATAAGGGATGATGGGGGAACTAGCAAATCTATGATCATGAACTGAAGTAGATTAAAAGCAGTGTGCTAACTAGTAAGACTTGACAACCTAGAAGGAATAGGATTTAGGGAGCTATAGAGACCTGAAGAACGTATACATCAATCAGCCATAACATTAAAACCACCTCCTTGTTTCTACACTCTGTCTATTTTATCAGCTCCACTTACCATATAAAAGCACTTTGTAGTTCTACAATTACTGACTGTAGTCCATCTGTTTCTCTACATACTTTTTTAACCTGCCTTGACCCTGTTCTGCAATGGTCAGGACCTACACAGAGCAGGTATTATTTGGGTGGTGGATAATTCTCAGCACTGCAGTGACACTGACATGATGCTGGTATGAGTGGATCAGACACAGCAGCGCTGCTGGAGTTTTTAACTACCGTGTCCACTCACTGTCCACTCTATTAGACACTCCTACCTAGTTGATCCACCTTGTAGATGTAAAGTCAGAGACGATCGCTCATCTTTTGCTGCTGTTTGAGTTGGTCATCTTCTAGACCTTCATCAGTGGTCACAGGACGCTACCCACAGGGTGCTGTTGGCTGGATATATCTTTGATTGGTGGACTATTCTCAGTCCAGCAGTGACAGTGAGGTGTTTAAAAACTCCAGCAGCACTGCTGTGTCTGATCCACTCATACCAGCACAACACACACTAACACCATGTCAGTGTCACTGCAGTGCTGAGAATGACCCACCACCTAAATAATACCTGCTCTGTGGTGGTCCTGTGGGGGTCCTGACCATTGAAGAACAGCATGAAAGGGGGCTAACAAAGCATGCAGAGAAATAGATGGACTACAGTCAGTTATTGTAGAACTACAAAGTGCTTATATATGTTAAGTGGAGCTGATAAAAGGGAGAGTGAGTGTAGAAACAAGGAGGTGGTTTTAATGTTATGGCTGATCAGTGTATGTATACATGTACAATACAATGAAATTCTGTGTTGAGGGTCTTGCTCATTCAGTGTTCCAGTGAATGATATTGTGAGTATTATTGGAACTGAACAAATAGCTGATCTCAAACAGCAGTGATTGGCTGAGAGAAGGTGTGATGTGTGGCATCAATAAGGTCATGCTTTATTTGACTTTATCAACATTCAGCAAATTTAGGATGGGTGACACCCTGAGGTCAGAATTATGATTATAGTAACACAAAAAAAATGTTTATGTAGGCATATGGCGTATAATGGGTTATTTTTGGGTGTCTGCCCTTCAAACAAGCATCAGATACCCCTTGGTCATGCCATTTATTCAGTTCTACAAGAAGCAGTAATGCCAGCATGCACCTATACAGAGCAATCATTAAACGCTTTCATCTGGTATTCCTGTCCGGTCATCACATACACAGACACTTAGCATCAAGCGACAGCGCTAGCTCATTTAAGCTTTGACTACTTACTTAACCTCTGCTGACTGTGTAACCCCGCCCCCTTCTCCATCGTCCTGATTCAAATGAACACTGCGGCCCGTGTGCCCAGGTCTCTCTTTTCCATTAGTACCGCGTTATCATTCACATTAAAGTTAATTAGCGACTCAGCCACAGTTACACTTTCCCCCTGACCTCGTCCGGCCCCGGCCAGATTTCCCAGGATGCCGTTCTCACCCAGGTCCTCTCATTAATGTTCTAATTCCATCGGTCAGACTGACTAAGCAGAGAAGCTGGCTAAGAATCACGTCCACTTAGGGCTAATTGACTGGGATGAGCTAGCCAATAGAAACGTTTTCGACGAGTCGCATCGGTTTGATCCGTCAGTCGATACTTTCTCTGTTACTGACTGGCTGTTGATTGTTAAAATACTGCAGTTAAGTGCAGTAAATCTCTGGATTTTCATCAGCTAGGCCACAGCTACCAGTTCCACAGGCCATACATATGGTTTAAAAAAGAATGAGCACAGAATGATATTTGTATTGTATTTATTTGTAATAAACAGCAGGACAGTTTGTGGTGGTCTTTAATCATTAGTGGGCACATTCTAGCATATTAACAACACATGTGACCTTGTTCTGTCTAAGTTTGTGAAGCAGCAGTGCCCCTGCATATTAAATAATCAGATACTACTAAAAAAATTGGAGAATTTAGCTGCTTTAATAATCTACAGTAGCAGGAAACATCAAGCTACATTAAGAAACAATTACTTGTAGTGAGGTATCTAAGCTACCATGCATCTTATTAACACGTTTACTAATAACAACATGTAATATACACTGATCAGCTATAACATTAAAACCACCTCCTTGTTTTTACACTCACTGTCCATTTTACCATATAGGAGCACTTTGTAGTTCTACAATTACTGACTGTAGTCCATCTGTTTCTCTGCATGCTTTGTTAGCCCCCTTTCATCCTGTTCTTCAGTGGTCAGGACCCCCCCAGGACCACCACAGAGCAGGTATTATTTGGGTGGTGGATCATTCTCAGCACTGCAGTTACAGTGACATGGTGGTGGTGTGTTAGTGTGTGTTGTGCTGGTATGAGTGGATAAGACACAGCAGCGCTGATGGACTTTTAAAATGCCGTGTCCACTCACTGTCCACTCTATTAGACACTCCTACCTAGTTGGTCCACCTTGTAGATGTAATGTCAGAGACGATCGCTCATCTTTTGCTGCTGTTTGAGTTAGTCATCTTCTAGATCTTCATCAGTGGTCACAGGACGCTACCCGCGGGGCGCTGTTGGCTGGATATATTTTTGGTTGATGGACTATTCTCAGTCCAGCAGTGACAGTGAGGTGTTTAAAAACTCCAGCAGCGCTGCTGTGTCTGATCCACTCATACCAGCACAACACACACTAACACACCACCACCATGTCGGTGTTACTGCAGTGCTGAGAATGATCCACCATCTAAATAAATACCTGCACTGTAGTGGTCCTGTGGGGGTCCTGACCATTTAAGAACAGCATGAAAGGGGGGGTTAACAAACTATGTAGGAAAACAGATGGACTACAGTCAGTAATTGTAGAACTACAATGTGCTTCTATATGGTAAGTGCTGCTGATAAAATAAACAATGTGTGTAGAAACAAGGTGGTTTTAATGTTATGCCTGATCGTTGTACTGTAGAGTACAGAGGTTGAGAACTTCCTTGATTAATGTTTAGCTGTGGTTGTGATTGCTGTCATTTTGGAGTTAAAGTGTTTTAGTCTGTGTGTTCATAGTTTTGGTGTAGTGTGTGGTGTAGGTTGTATTAACCATACTGCTGGTGGTTGTAGATGGTTGTGGTAGTCCATCTGGTTGATTATTTCCTTGTTTGTGATATGTTTGGGTGTAATTGTGGCTGTTCTTATTGTATTAGCTATAGATTCATTCTGGTTGACCGTAATGGTGCTCTAGTAGTGTTTTATGTTTGTTGTTATTAGCTTGATCTAGTAGTTGTGCTTTGTTGTGCTTACTATAATAACAGTCTGCATGGCAGTGGTAGCTAAGTGGTTAGGGTATTGAACTAAAGTTGGAAGTTCAAGCCCCAACATTGCCAATCTGCGACTGTTGGGCCTTTGAGCAAAGCTCCTTAAATTTTATTGCTTGGATTGTATCCTGTTTCTGAAAGTGTTTTTCAACAAAAAAAATCTGCCAAATGCTTTAATATAAGTGTGGAGCATATGGTCATTGTTGTGTGTACTTGAAGCAACAGGCTTGAATTTGTTGAACACTGTTGGGCTCTTGAGCAAGGTCCTTAACCCTCTTTGCTCCAGGGGCACCATACAATGGCTGACCCTGCGCTCTGACCCCAGCTTCCAAACAAGCTGGCATATGCGGACAAAGAATGTCATTGTACTGTACACATGTATACACTGATCAGACATAACATTAAAACCACCTCCTTGTTTCTACACTCACTGTCCATTTTATCAGCTCAATTACTGACTGTACAATTACTGACTGTAGTCAATCTGTTTCTCTGCATGCTTTGTTAGCCACCTTTCACTCTGTTCTTTAGTGGTCAGGACTCTCCCAGGACCACCGCAGAGCAGGTATTATTTAGGTGGTGGATCATTCTAAGCACTGCAGTGACACTGACATGGTGGTTGTGTGTTAGTGTGTGTTGTGCTGGTATGAGTGGATCAGACACAGCAGCGCTGCTGAAGTTTTTAAATACCGTGTCCACTCACTGTCCACTCTATTAGACACTCCAACCAAGTTGGTCCACTTTGTAGATGTAAAGTCAGAGACAATCGTTCATCTATTGCTGCTGTTTGAGTTGGTCATCTTCTAGACCTTCATTAGTGGTCACAGGACGCTGCCCACGGGGCGCTGTTGGCTGGATGTTTTTGGTTGGTGGACTATTCTCAGTCCAGCAGTGACAGTAAAGTGTTTAAAAACTCCAGCAGCGCTGCTGTGTCTTATCCACTCATACCAGCACAACACACTGACACACCACCACCATGTCAGTGTCACTGCAGTGCTGAAAATCATCCACCACCCAAATAATACCTGCTCTGTGGTGGTCCTGTAGTGGTCCTGATCATAATAGAAAGGTGAAATCAGTGCAAAAACATGTAAAGAATAGAGCGTACAGACTACAAAAGCTGAATCCCGGTGATTTTTTGCATTTTTAAGATCCAAAAAAGAGGACATGTCCAGGAAAGAGAGGACGTACGGTCACCCTACTTTTAACCTTATTAACTATAACATTTCCTGTAATTGAAAAGAAAACAAATCCAAGGATTTAGTTTGTCCCTATTACAGACACCCGAACAGACATCGAAAATTCAAACTATCCGAGTTAATGAAACACACACACACTGAACACACCCACACAAACTTGGTTTCCCCCAGCAGATCTTGTTAAGTGATTCGGGACGAACATGTGTGTGAGGACCTAGAGTTTGAAGAAGAAAGTCAAGATGCTAATCAGAGAAACTGTCAACTTCAAAGTCCTTGTGTAACTTCTGTAGGTAGGTGAAGATGTCGACTAACATGAAAGCCAAAAACTTTATTCAGCCAATCAGAGTCAAAGAAATGAACAAATAACATGATGTGATAAGAAAATCTAAAGAGCTGAAAAGTCTGAACTCATTTTTTTGTGTTTGCATGTTTAAATTAGTGCCAAGTACACAGGATTGTCGCCTTGGTTGGCACAAATGTCCTACATTCAACACCTGAACTGCTCAGCACAGCATGTAGCTCACAGGTTCTGAACCGCCTTAATTTGTGTGGGATTTGAGCTCTGACGGTCTGGATTTTGGTAATTCAAGTCTGAAAGCACCCAAAATTCTAGAATGCTCAGAGAGATCTTGAGATGATTGTTAGTAGTGTTACACCTGTCTGTGTGTTAACATTTTAATCACTGTCTTAACCGCTTATTCAATTAGGGTCGGGGGGTTGGGTGCTGGAGCCTATCCCAGCTTTTCAATGGGCGCAAGGCACACAGTAACACCCTGGACAGGGTGCCAGTCCTTCGCAGGGCACATACACACACACACACACATTCACCTATAGGGCAATTTAGTGTCTCCAATTAACCTGACCATGTTTTTGGACTGTTGGAGGAAACCGGAGCTCTCGGAGGAAACCGACGCAGACACGGGGAGAACATGCAAACTCCGCACAGAAAGGACCCGGACCTCCCCGCCTGGGGATCGAACCCAGGACCTTCTTGCTGTGAGGCGACAGTGCTACCCACTGAGCCACCGTGCCGCCCTGTTTCATAACATTTAACTAAAAATGTATGACAAAACTCTTTAGTGCATTTTCATTTAGTGGTCCCCAACCAATATCCAACAAGAACAGCAAATGAGGTCATTACACTGATCAGCCATAACATTAAAACCACCTCCTTGTTTCTACACTCACTGTCCATTTTATCAGCTCCACTTACCATATAGAAGCACTTTGTAGTTCTACAATTACTGACTGTAGTCCATCTGTTTCTCTGCATGCTTTGTTGGCCCCCTTTCATGCTGTTCTTCAATGGTCAGGACCCCCACAGGACCACTACAGGGCAGGTATTATTTGGGTGGTGGATCATTCTCAGCACTGCAGTGACACTGACATGGTGGTGGTGTGTTAGTGTGTGTTGTGCTGGTATGAGTGGATCAGACTCAGCAATGCTGATGGGGTTTTTAAACACCTCACTGTCACTGCTGGACTGAGAATAGTCCACCAACCAAAAATATCCAGCCAACAGCACCCCGTGGGCAGTGTCCCGTGACCACTGATGAAGGTCTAGAAGATGACCAACTCAAACAGCAGCAATAGATCCACAAAGTTGAATCAGTTCATCTGGACACAAGTTTGTTGTAGAGATACGTTTCGTCACTCAATCCGAATGACTTCTTCAGTCTGAGCTGGTGGTGAATAACCCCAACCTTATATGCAGCCGATTTGCATAACGACCGATCACCGCCCATTGCATAACAATGGAACCGGTGATCAGGTCTATATGCAAATCACAATGACCATTAATTACAATGGCCATGTGTGCCTTTCACACATGATTGGGGTATAGCTCCTATCACGGCGTTGTATGATGGTGAGAGATGTACTCTCAGGCCCCCTCTCCGGTTCAGAGATGGTCGTTCCCTCTTCACATAGATGGCCTCTCTTTGACTCCCTGTTCAAACCAGCGTTCCTCCTTGTCAAGGATCTGCACATCTTCATCATTAAATGAGTGGCCGCTGGCTTGCAGGTGGATGTAAACCGCGGAGTCCTGGCCAGAAGAGGTCGATCTTCTATGTTGGGTCATCCGTTTCGCCAGTGGCTGTTTAGTTTCCCCGAGGTACTAATTTCTGGCGTAGCGTGTTCTGGGGTTTGAAAGCAACTGAAACACAGTGTTTGGAGAATATCCGTCTTAATTGTTCCGATACTCCCGCCATATACGGAATCACCACTGGTTTTCGTTTAGACCGCGGTTGTTCTTCTCCTCCCTTCGATCCACTGGAGCTGTGTTTGGGCATTTTTCCCGCTTTTACGAATGCCCAGTTGGGATAACCACATTCACCCAGGGCCTTCTTGACATGAGATTTCTCTCTATCCTTGGCCGTAGTGTCTGTGGGGATGCTGTTCGCCTGGTGGTGCAGCGTCCTGATGACTCCTAGTTTGTGCTCCAATGGATGATGGGAGTCAAACCTTAAGTACTGGTCCGTGTGTGTTGGTTTGCGGTACACATTTACTTTCAAACGTCCCCCATCTTTACTAGCAATTTCACAGTCTAAGAAGGCTAAAACATTGTTGCTTGCATCCTCCCTTGTGAACTTGATGTGTTTGTCCACCGAGTTGATGTGGTCCGTGAAATGTGGTACTTCCTCTGATTTCCCAGGTGTCGTCCACATATCTGACCCAATGACTCGGTGGTGTCCCTGAGTAGATCCTTAGTGCCTTCTTTTCCACTTCCTTCATGTACAGGTTTGCAACAATTGGTGAGACGGGGGACCCTTAGCACACCCATGTTTCTGTTTGTAGAACTGTCCTCTGTATGAGAAGTAGGTGGACTGAAGACACAGTTCTAGGAGTGTGCACACCTGATCCATGGTGAGGGTGGTCCTCGTGCTCAGGGTGAGGTCGCCTTGTAGTTTCCTATGGACCACCTCCACTGCCTCAGCAACCGGAATGCACGTGAAGAGGGATGTAACATCATACGAGACCATTGTTTCCTCCGTCTCCATAAGGAAGCAGCAATAGATGAGCGATCGTCTCTGACTTTACATCTACAAGGTGGACCAACTAGTTAGGAGTGTCTATTAGAGTGGACAGTGAATGGACACGGTATTTACTGCAGTGCTGAGAATGATCCACCACCCAAATAATAGCTGCTCTGAGGTGGTCCTGGGAGAGTCCTGACGATTGAAGAACAGCATGAAAGGGGGCTAACAAAGCATGTAGAGAAACAGATGGACTACAGTCAGTAATTGTAGAACTACAAAGTGCTTCTATATGGTAAGTGGAGCTGATAAAATGGACAGTGAGTGTAGAAACAAGGAGGTGGTTTTAATGTTACAGCTACTAAAATCCCTATTTCTTGTCTCACAGAGCCAGAAAGAGGCTTAACATTTACGACCCATGTTTACTTTGCAAACTGAGGGCACTATTGCACAGTTTTTACCTCTGTGGGTCATCAGATTTTTCCTCAAGTTGTTTAAACATTTTCTTACTGAAACTGCCAAGCTATCTGACCAAAGTGTACATCATAATTACACAGACTAAAACCTCATAGTACATAATAAACAGCATTTGGTCCAGACTTACTGTGAACAGCTTGTTTTCAGGGCAGACGGGTGTATCAGACAGGCAGCATCCCAACCACAGAACAGAAGCACTTCAAAAAGCACACAACTGTAAAATCAGTCAAACCCCTTAAAATCAACAGCCATTCTAGAGAAGGGTAGATTACCCACAAGTCTTTGCACCTTGTAACTATTTACATAATATCCTCCAATCACAGTCCAGCGGGCGTGGCCCCAATAGCCACTAAAGTTACAGTATTTAGTGATAGTATGCATCTTAGAAGGCAACACACACACACACACACACACACACACACACACACACACACACACACACACACACACACACACACACTTTCTGGAGCTTCATTAAGGTTCTCTCATGTTTCTGCAAAAGAAGTCTTACCATTTTTCATCCATACCAACAAGAGACAGATCAATCACCCCAACAGAGAGCAGAGGGTGTACGTGATTGAGTGGGAGTGTGTATGAAAGTGCATGTATGATTGTGTGTGTGTGTGTGTGTGTGTGTGTGTGTGCAATTACACACAGTTCTGTGTGTGTTTGCATCTCTGCATGTCACTCTAATCCTCTGCTGAGTCTCTCAGAGGAACAGTGAAGAAAGAGCTTCTTCCATTAGTGTCAGTCACACGCGGCGAAAAAAAAGGTTTTAAATATTCGGAAACCAAAAAGAACAAATGCAGAAGGTGAGCAGGAATAAAAGTGAGGAAAAATGAAAGAATTTAGTGCCACTCTTTTCTTACAAGGCAACGTTATTCCCAAAAAAATGAATGTTTTTTGGAAGGTAGAAACGAAGTTTTATGAGACCAAGACTAAACTGCAAGAATTGTCTCCTGAAGACAGAGCTTAAACAAACAACACTGATCACTATATGAATCAGCAATCAGATAGAAAAGTGGCAAAATATGCTAGCTATAAGTGCTGAGATCTCAAGCTCTCGAGTTCGAATCTCAGCTTTGCTACACAGACACAGGATTGGCACACATGGGGTGTGTTCAAAAACCTAGTGAGCTGCCTTGCTGTCTTACTGCCTACATAGGCAGCTGCCTCAGTAGAGAGGATTCTAATAAGTCAATGACTTATAAGTCAGGTTATTCGAACACACTACTTAGACAGCGATTCCATCGGGTTTCGCTTACTAAGCTAACAGTTAGCATCTTGCCATTCAAACCAATGGGATGGGGTGGCACAGCGCGCTAGCATGTCAACTAACATCTCCCTTCGTGTGCCGAAAAAGGTTACATTTGCTGACAAGCCCGAACTTGCAAATAAAAACACTGGTGCAAGTTAATAAAAATAAAAATTAATAATAATTTATTTACGTTTGAAAATAACTCGTTCGTTTATCCGCACCGTCAGCCATATTTTTTTTAATTTTTCTGTGAGAAAAGAGCCGCCGCACTGAATGCTGGGATTGCCTTGATCACTAAGGACGCTTCTGATGCTCACTCGTTCTTGAGTCAAAATAACATTGAAATGTTAAGATACCTAACTAGACAGCTTATTAAGGCATCTAGGATTTCGAACAGCCTCATCCTCGGGAGCACGCGTAGGATGACGTAAAACGCTGTCTATGTAGAGAGCTCACTAGCTTTTCGAACACACCCATAGTGTGTCTGTAAATTGGCTGGACAATGGCCAAACTGCAATTGAGACCTGCACAATAAGATGGGGGATAACGGAGATCGGTGCACAACTCTCCGTGCACAAAACAAATCCCCATATGAATCCGATTCATGCAGGTGAAAGGATGTGGTCGGAGCACGCATGTGTGACCCTTCTCAGTCAGGAGTGGAGGTCTGCAGCAGTAGAGGCGAATTGCAATTGGGTAATTGGATATCACTAGTTTGAAAGGAAAATTGGGGGGAAATGCATAACAGAAAATCCAAAAAATTAATAAATAAACAGTAATAATAAAAATGAGCTTACCAACATCAACACACAAAGACACAATAAATCTTGCTTCATATTGGGGAAAATGACGATGGAGACTGCTGATGAAAGTGATGAAAGCACCTTGAAAGCAAGAAGGGATCAAGGTCTGCAGACGTCTCAGAGATTTAGACCCGTATGACAGCAACTCTGAAGGCGATTTAAAAAAAAAGAAAAAAAAAAAGACTTTTACAAGTTTTCAGATGTACTAACGTTGTCAAAAGTGTGTTGTGTCTGATGGACGTTTCTTTGAAAGTCGATAAAGGTATTTTCAATGTAAATTCTGTAAACATTCACCAAACTTTTTGTCCACACCTTGTATATAGGATGCAGTTTGTAAAGCAGCAGTAAATCACGAGTGTGTGCTGGGTAAACAGTGATGATGGTGAGGGTGGAGACTTGTAAGATGAAGTAAATTTTCACGTGTAATACGCAATTTGCTGTGAAATTCAAAATTCAAGGTTAGTGTTCAGCAATTTATTGTTTTTTATTCACATAATGTTTAAATGGCTTACGGTTACTGGTTAATCTGGACTATGAGTCTAGTGTAGCCTAGTGTAACCGAGCGTCTTTAGAGTTTGCTGAGTTTATAAAGAAAAAAAAAACTGTACATAGACAAACTTTCAGGAGCGGCCAGCAACTGGCTTGTTCTTTTGAGCTCAAACAACAGAGAGATCACGTGTGTAGAGAAGCACACTTTTCTATTGATTATGAAATCCCCAAAGGGACAAAATGCACTCAATACGTA
Source organism: Trichomycterus rosablanca (assembly GCF_030014385.1). NCBI lineage: Eukaryota > Metazoa > Chordata > Actinopteri > Siluriformes > Trichomycteridae > Trichomycterus > Trichomycterus rosablanca. Next base: position 7,215,581 of record NC_086001.1, on the reverse strand, counting down.
AAACATACATCAAACATTGTCAGCACACTACACCACAGAAAGTCTGTTACACCAGCAATCCTACGGCAATTCAGTTAGCAGTCGGTTAGTTAAAATGTCCAAAATGTCGAAGTCTAAAGCAATCGAGTTTGGAAAACTCCTACCTGTGGGGTGTGTCAAAACACGGACGGAAGAGAACGTGTGGATTCACACGAGGTTAGATTCACACACTCATCTCAGCGTTCCTCAACTTCTGTACAGGTGCCTGAACTAAACAGAGTCCCTACACACCGTCAAATATCCCTCCCCATACCAGTCTGTCTTTCCCACCCAGCAGACTTGTGGCCAATTTTGCCTGCTGCAAGCACTTCCAATTGTGCCCGCTATGGGGCGCCCAGCCGACCGGGAGCAGAGCTAAGATTTAAGAGGGTAGTTGTATCCTAGCGGTTAAGGTACTGAACTAGTAATCAGAAGGTCACTGGTTCAAGCCCCACCACTGCCAGGTTGCTGCTGTTGGACCCTTGAGTAAGGCTTTAACCCTCAATTGCTCAGACTGTATACTGTCACAGTACTGCAAGTCACTTTTTATATAAAAGGCGTCTGCTAAATGGCAAAAATGTAAACTCAAGAAGTTCATATCGAAATGCCACCTGAGTGCCCGATTTTGAATTCTCTACCACAATAAAATTAGTTTCTTCACACAGTAAAATGTGTCTTTAACAAGAAGTACAGATGGCTTTACAGAATAAATTCCTAGAATCCTACAGGGACACGTCCTAGTTAAACATGTTCTTCATTCTATGATATTAATATTCAGATTATTTAGAAGTAGAAATTTGGCAGAGATAAAACCGAACACCTCCTACACAGAGCGGTCGCTGCGTGTTCGGTACAGAACAGCTCCTCAGTTCACCGCAGCAACACTTTCATTTAAAAGATCTGTTTTGTTTGTTTAAATAGAGAAAACACAGGAGGGTGGATGGGTCACACACAACTGTGCCAACGGAGGCTAATTAAATATAAAACATCATAAACATTGAAGATTTCATTTTTTTATTGACTTACTTGCAGAAACTGATACTGAATCTGAATCTTATCGTAGCAGGCAGCTGTTTGAATATAATCCATATGTTGGACACAGCAAATACACCATCTGGACCAAAGTATGGTCAGAGTTTTAAATTCACCTGTAAGAGGCGTTTCATTCCAGTCTTGAGATTTGTTTTGATAATTTTCACAATTATTTGAGGGTTAACTAAAAATCTGCCATGTAAAAATATACATGCAGCAAATTAGATTATTAATCTAGGAGTATACACTTATCAGCCATAACATTAAAACCACCTCCTTGTTTCTACACTCATTGTCCATTTTATCAGCTGCACTTACCATATAGAAGCACTTTGTAGTTCTACAATTACTGACTGTAGTCCATCTGTTTCTCCACATACTTTTTAGCCTGCTTTTACTTTGTTCTTCAATGGTCAGGACCCCCACAGAGCAGGTATTATTTGAGTGGTGGGTCATTCTCAGCACTGCAGTGACACTGACATGGTGGTGGTGTGTTAGTGTGTGTTGTGCTGGTGAGTGGATCAGACACAGCAGCACTGCTGTAGTTTTTAAATATCATGTTTACCCACTGTCCACTCTATTAGACACTCCTACCTAGTTGGTCCACCTTGTAGATGTAAAGTCAGGGACGATCGCTCATCTATTGCTGGTCATTTTCTAGACCTTTGTCAGTGGTCACAGGACACTGCCCACAGGGCGCTATTGGCTGGATATTTTTGGTTGGTGGACTAAACTCCATCAGCGCTGCTGTGTCTGATCCACTCATACCAGCACAACACACACTAACACACCACCACCATGTAGGTGTCACTGCAGTGCTGAGAATGATCCACCACCCAAATAATACCTACTCTGTGGTCCTGTAGGGGTCCTGACCATTAAAGAACAGCATGAAAGTGGGGTAACAAAACATGCAGAGAAACAGATGGACTACAGTCAGTAATTGTAGAACTACAAAGTACTTCTATGTGGTAAGTGGAGCTGATAAAATGGAAAACAAGGAGGCGGTTTTAATGCTATGGTGTAAATTCTGTAATGTAGTTAAACTTCATGACATGGCAACCTCTTTCCTCAGCTGTAAGCATGTGATTTCTATATTCATGTACACAGGGCTAGCGCCTGCACCTATGTTTATGCAACAACATCTGGAAATCAACCCAAACTGTCACCATATGCTGAGAGAAAATCTGCTGGATGTTTATATGTAACCGAAGAACCCCCAAAACCAGAACCTGCCATGAACTAAGAGCTTCTGCAACACCGGTGACACCGTCCAAAGTCAATCAAGCTACACCTGACAATGGGCTTAAAGGCTACCGTGCAAAAAAAGAAGCTCCTGCTCCTGTTTTTCTTTGATGGTGTAATTAGCAGCAAACTTCAGTCGAGCTTTTTTTCTTGCACAGAAGCCTCTAAGCTCATGATAATGCTTCTCTAACTGCAATACTCAACACCATATAAATGCACACACTGTTCAATCCAGATGTCCATAAACTTTTGACCACTATAACTATGAACTGTAACTATTTTTATTAGACTGTCATATTGCACACTGTGTACTTTGCACATCTTCGCCCAGCCACTCTCCATAGCTCGATTGCAATTAGACTGGCATTTTTAATAGACTGTTACCTGGTACATCATGCTGTTTTTGAATTTTGCACATGTGCACACGTTGTCTTTTCACACACACACACACCCACACACTCACTCTCACACACACACACACCCCCACACACACCCCCACCCACCCACACACAACTGTTTTTACCCATGTAAATATCTCCATCCATCCATCCATCCATCCATCCATCCATCCATCCATCCATCCAATACTATACTATACTATACTATACTATACTATACTATACTATACTATACTATACTATACTATACTATACACACACAAATCTACATAAACACACACACGACATAAACTAATCAGCCATAACATTAAAACCACCTCCTTGTTTCTACACACATTGTCCATTTTATCAGCTCCACTTACCATATAGAAGCACTTTGTAGTTCTACAATTACTGACTGTAGTCCATCTGTTTCTCTACATACTTTTTTAGCCTGCTTTTACCCTGTTCTTCAATGGTCAGGTCCCTCACAGGACTATCGCAGAGTAGGTATCATTTGGGTCGTGGATCATTCTCAGCACTGCAGTGACACGGACATGGTGGTGGTGTGTTAGTGCATGTTGTGCTGGTATGAGTGGATAAGACACAGCAATGCTGATGGAGTTTTTAAACACCTCACTGTCACTGCTGGACTGAGAATCGTCCACCAACCAAAAATATCCAGCCAACAGCGCCCCATGGGCAGTGTCCTGTGACCACTGATGAAGGTCTAGAAGATGACCAACTCATACATCAGCAGTAGATGAGCAATCGTCTCTGACTTTACATCTATACGGTGGACCAACTAGGTAGGAGTGTCTAATAGAGTGGACAGTGAGTGGACACGATATTTAAAAACTCCAGCAGCGCTGCTGTGTCCGATCCACTCATACCAGCACAACACACACTAACACGCCACCACCATGTATGTCAGTGTCACTGCAGTGCTGAGAATAATCCATCACCCAAATAATACCTGATCTGTGGTGGTCCTGACCATTGAAGAACAGAGTAAAAGCAGGTTAAAAAGTATGTAGAGAAACAGATGGACTACAGTCAGTAATTGTAGAACTACAAAGTGCTTCTATATGGTAAGAGGAGCTGATAAAATGGACAGTGAGTGTAAAAACAAGGAGGTGGTTTTAATAGTATGGCTGATCAGTGTGTGTGTATTTATATAAGCAAGCTGAATCCAAAATCTTATGGAAGATCTGTGTACAAATACTTTTGTACACTACATGTATGTGTATGTGTGTGTGTATGTGTGTGTGTGTGTGTGTGTGTGTGTCAGTGTGTGTTGTGCCAGAGCCTAATTAGTGCTCATTAAGAGTCGGGTGCAGGAGAACAGTGGTGGCGAAGGGTCACAGAGATGCAGGTTTAATCAGTCGACCCTTAACCGCTCGCATGAGGTTAATGAGCTTGTTAATGCAGGTGGAGAGAAAACAGATCAAAGTTTTAATTCACTCACACCTCTTATATTCACTTCAACTTCACATTCATTCATTCATTCATTCATTCATTCATTCATATTTAACACATCTTGCATCAAAAAAGTCATCAGTTGCATCAGAGTCACTCTGGTAGAGGTAGACGAATACTATAACAGTGGCCGTTGGTAAAAAACGCGGCACCCACATGGGTCTCTGTTTTTGATCTGTCCATAAAAATGAAACTGTGTTTTGGGAAACTGATTCTGATTGTGTTATAAAGACAGGTAGTCAAGTGGTGACATAGGGTGTGTTCGAAAACCTAGGGAGCTGCCTTGCTGTCTTACTGTCTACATAGGCAGCTGCCTTAGTTGAGAGGATTCTAATAAGTCAATGACTTATAAGTCAGGTTATTCGAACGCACTACTTAGACAGCGATTCCATAGGGTTTCGCATTTCGCGTTTAGCATCTTGCCATTAAAACCAATAAACTGAGGTAGCACAGCACGCTAACGTCAATATAACATCTTCCTTCATGTACCGATAACGGTTAAATTTCCTGACAAGCCCGAACTTGCAAATAAAAACACTCGGTACAAGTTTATACAAGTTAAAAATCAGTAATATTTTATTTACGTTTGAAAATAACTCCATTCGTTTCTCCGCCCCGTCAGCCGTGTTTATTTTTCTGTGAGAGAAGCGCACCCGACCCGCAATGAATTCTGGGATTGCCTTGATCACCAAGGCAGCGTCGGAAGCTCACTCGTTCTTGAGCCAAAATAACATTGAAATAATAAGATGCCTCAGAAGTGAGGATTTTAAGGCATCTAGGATTTCGAACAGCCTACTTCACAGGAGCACGCACAGGATGACGTAAAATGCTGTCTATGTAGAGAGCTCACTAGCTTTTCGAACACACCCATAGTCTGTTTCGGGGACTTTGCTACATTAAGTATTACGTTCGGTTTCCTCAGAGTCCAGGGGGCAGGCAGAGGGGGGCTTGGTGGGGCCCTCCGGCATATTTAAAGTGAGACTGACTGAAGTAAGATTCAAATAAACATAAAACAAGAATAAATAAAGAAGAAAAGAGGAACAGTCACAGTTACCTGTTTTTAGTTGGGAAAATAGGCTTTGTAATCAATAAAATACAAAACTTAAAATAGCGTATGACAAAAAGCTGGAGCAGTGATGTTACTGTGCCTGTCAACACGGGTAAGATCGCTCCCTATGTTATAGAACTATAGTAATACTTTCTCTGTTTAGCCTTTTCACTGATAAATCTGCACCCCCTAAATATCTGTGCATTTTAGACACACATAGTTCACCAAGTGTAAGACAAGATCGATTACATACTGAAAGGTCAAGAAGGATCAGGACAGCATCAGGGCTCCTAACAGTCAAGTCATGAACTTAATAATGCAAAACAATTCTGCATTCTTGTGTAATAAGAAAACAAATACTTTTTAGCGCAGAAACCTACCAACCTACATCACAAAGTCCCTCTAACAATACATTATATAAACAGAAATGCTTTTTGATTATTAATATACACTTCTAAATGGTAAAAATGCATATAGTTACTAGAGTTTTGCGAAATCATCAAACTGAAATCTTTATTTGTTACAATAAATAATTAGTACAGTAATGATTTATTGTAAAAACGTCTGTAAATCTAAAATGTTTGAATACTGCGGTCGTCTCTTCAGGTGTGTCATATTTTAGAGAGCAGCACATGAGTTTTCAACTCCATATATAACAAAAATATATGACTGCAGTAAATCATAAACACGGATAGCGCAGATAGTGGAGATGGTGGATTTATAGCCACCATAAATTATTCATGTGAGGGACTTTGTGAGAGACCACCACCCAAACTATAAACACACAGCTACTGCTATGCTGTATACACAACTATACAAACAAGTACACAATGCACACAACTACAGTACAGCTACACAATACACAATGCACACAACTACAGTACAACTACACAATACAAACAACTACACAATATAAACAAGTACACAATACACACAACTACACAATAAAGTAATACAGTATAGAGCAGAACTTCACTATTTAACACTTGTCATTCATCAGAAGAACCTCCTAAAAAACCTAGACCCTTATGCCTTCTATACATTATCCACAATTAAACAATGATACACAAAACCAAAAAATACACAGACACACAGAACTACACAATAAATTACAAACTACACATGACTATACAAAGCTATTAAAAACAATACAGTAATACATACGCCTTTAAAATACTATACACACAGAATCATAACACTATACACACAGCTATAAAATACAGACATACAAAACACATGGCTACAAAAATACACACCTATAACATACAACACACACATACAAAAAACACACACACAAAATACAACACATCCACCCACAAATCACACGCCTATAACATACATTACACACACATACAAAATACAATACACATACAAAATACAATACACGCACATACAAAAAATACACACGCACATACAAAATACACACCTATAACATACAAAATACACACCTATAAAATACAACACACATACAAAATACAATACCCACACACATACAAAATACACATCTATAACATACATAATACACACCTATAAAATACAACACACATACAAAATACAATACCCACACACATACAAAATACACACCTATAAAATACAAAATACACACCTATAAAATACAACACACATACAAAATACTGTACAATACCCACACACATACAAAATACACACCTATAAGATACAATATACACACCTACAAATTACTATACACACATACAAAATACACACATACAAAGTACAAGATACACACCTACAAAACACAACACACACGCATACAAAATACACACATACAAAGTACTATACACACCTACAAAACACAACACACACGCATACAAAATACACACCTATAAAATACAATATACACACATACTATACATACAAATACCATAAGCAGGTACTGCTGTCCAAAGCAGAGGAACTGAGGAACTTACTCCAAAATCCAGACCTCCCCCACCACACATTCAGTCTGATTGATATATAGTTTACACCCCTGAGCAAGAAAAAAAATGAGCAAACCCCAAAATTCCTTTTGATGGTCCCAACAACAAATTATTGGTCAGATAATGAGGGGGAAGTAAGAAAACGCGCTCCTGAGACCCCTGCCACCATCTGCTCATCATTTCTCAAATCCAGACTCATCACATTATACATTCATTTGGCCTGCTGGACAGCACAAACAACTACACAATACAAAATACAATAACACAAAACTACACAGACACACACAACTACACACAAAACTTCTGCCTGCTGGACAGTACAAACAACTACACAATACAAAATACAATAACACAAAACTACACAGACACACACAACTACACACAAAACTTCTGCCTACCGGACAGTACATCAATTACACAATACAAAATACAATAACACAAAACTACACAAACACACAACTACACACTGAACTTCTGCCTGCTGGACAGTACAAACAACTACACAATAAAAAATACAAACACAAAACTACACAAACAGCAACAGCTACGCACAAAACTTCTGCCTGCTGGACAGTACAAACAACTACACAATACAAAATACAATAACACAAAACTACACAGACACACACAACTACACACAAAACTTCTGCCTGCTGGACAGTACATCAATTACACAATACAAAATACAATAACACAAAACTACACAAACACACAACTACACACAAAGTTTCTGCCTGCTGGACAGTACAAACAACTACACAATAAAAAATACAAACACAAAACTACACAAACAGCAACAGCTACGCACAAAACTTCTGCCTGCTGGACAGTACAAACAACTACACAATACAAAATACAATAACACAAAACTACACAAACACACAACTACACACAAAACTTCTGCCTGCTGGACAGTACAAACAACTACACAATACAAAATACAATAACACAAAACTACACAAACACACAACTACACACAGAACTTCTGCCTACCGGACAGTACATCAATTACACAATACAAAATACAATAACACAAAACTACACAAACACACAACTACACACAAAACTTCTGCCTGCTGGACAGTACAAACAACTACACAATACAAAATACAATAACACAAAACTACACAGACACACACAACTACACACAAAACTTCTGCCTGCTGGACAGTACAAACAACTACACAATACAAAATACAATAACACAAAACTACACAGACACACACAACTACACACAAAACTTCTGCCTGCTGGACAGTACAAACAACTACACAATACAAAATACAATAACACAAAACTACACAAACACACAACTACACACAGAACTTCTGCTTGCTGGACAGTACATCAATTACACAATACAAAATACAATAACACAAAACTACACAAACACACAACTACACACAAAACTTCTGCCTGCTGGACAGTACAAACAACTACACAATACAAAATACAATAACACAAAACTACACAGACACACACAACTACACACAAAACTTCTGCCTGCTGGACAGTACAAACAACTACACAATACAAAATACAATAACACAAAACTACACAAACACAAACAACTACACACAAAACTTCTGCCTAACAGACAGTACAAACAACTACACAATACAAAATACAATAACACAAAACTACACAAACACACAACTACACACAAAACTTCTGCCTGCTGGACAGTACAAACAACTACACAATACAAAATACAATAACACAAAACTACACAAACACACAAAACTTCTGACTGCTGGACAGTACAAACAACTACACAATACAAAATACAATAACACAAAACTACACAAACACACAACTACACACAAAACTTCTGCCTACCGGACAGTACATCAATTACACAATACAAAATACAATAACACAAAACTACACAAACACACAACTACACACAAAACTTCTGCCTGCTGGACAGTACAAACAACTACAAAATACAAAATACAATAACACAAAACTACACAGACACACACAACTACACACAAAACTTCTGCCTGCTGGACAGTACAAACAACTACACAATACAAAATACAATAACACAAAACTACACAAACACGCAACTACACACAGAACTTCTGCCTGCTGGACAGTACAAACAACTACACAATACAAAATACAATAACACAAAACTACACAGACACACACAACTACACACAAAACTTCTGCCTGCTGGACAGTACAAACAACTACACAATACAAAATACAATAACACAAAACTACACAAACACACAACTACACACAAAACTTCTGCCTGCTGGACAGTACAAACAACTACACAATACAAAATACAATAACACAAAACTACACAGACACACACAACTACACACAAAACTTCTGCCTGCTGGACAGTACAAACAACTACACAATACAAAATACAATAACACAAAACTACACAAACACACAACTACACACAAAACTTCTGCCTGCTGGACAGTACAAACAACTACACAATACAAAATACAATAACACAAAACTACACAAACACACAACTACACACAAAACATCTGCCTGCTGGACAGTACAAACAACTACACAATACAAAATACAATAACACAAAACTACACAAACACACAAAACTTCTGCCTGCTGGACAGTACAAACAACTACACAATACAAAATACAATAACACAAAACTACACAAACACACAACTTCACACAGAACTTCTGCCTACCGGACAGTACATCAATTACACAATACAAAATACAATAACACAAAACTACACAAACACACAAAACTTCTGCCTGCTGGACAGTACAAACAACTACACAATACAAAATACAATAACACAAAACTACACAAACACACAACTACACACAAAACTTCTGCCTGCTGGACAGTACAAACAACTACACAATACAAAATACAATAACACAAAACTACACAAACACACAACTACAGACAAAACTTCTGCCTGCTGGACAGTACAAACAATTACACAATACAAAATACAATAACACAAAACTACACAAACACACAACTACACACAAAACTTCTGCCTGCTGGACAGTACAAACAACTACACAATACAAAATACAATAACACAAAACTACACAGACACACACAACTACACACAAAACTTTTGCCTGCTGGACAGTACAAACAACTACACAATACAAAATACAATAACACAAAACTACACAAACACACAACTACACACTGAACTTCTGCCTGCTGGACAGTACAAACAACTACACAATACAAAATACAATAACACAAAACTACACAAACACACAACTACACACAAAACTTCTGCCTGCTGGACAGTACAAACAACTACACAATTCAAAATACAATAACACAAAACTACACAGACACACACAACTACACACAAAACTTCTGCCTGCTGGACAGTACAAACAACTACACAATACAAAATACAATAACACAAAACTACACAAACACACAACTACACACAAAACTTCTGCCTGCTGGACAGTACAAACAACTACACAATACAAAATACAATAACACAAAACTACACAGACACACACAACTACACACAAAACTTCTGCCTGCTGGACAGTACAAACAACTACACAATACAAAATACAATAACACAAAACTACACAGACACACACAACTACACACAAAACTTCTGCCTGCTGGACAGTACAAACAACTACACAATACAAAATACAATAACACAAAACTACACAAACAACTACACACAAAACTTCTGCCTAACAGACAGTACAAACAACTACACAATACAAAATACAATAACACAAAACTACACAAACACACAACTACACACAAAACATCTGCCTGCTGGACAGTACAAACAACTACACAATACAAAATACAATAACACAAAACTACACAAACACACAAAACTTCTGCCTGCTGGACAGTACAAACAACTACACAATACAAAATACAATAACACAAAACTACACAAACACACAACTTCACACAGAACTTCTGCCTACCGGACAGTACATCAATTACACAATACAAATTACAATAACACAAAACTACACAAACACACAACTACACACAAAACTTCTGCCTGCTGGACAGTACAAACAACTACACAATACAAAATACAATAACACAAAACTACACAAACACACAACTACACACAAAACTTCTGCCTGCTGGACAGTACAAACAACTACACAATACAAAATACAATAACACAAAACTACACAAACACACAACTACACACAAAACTTCTGCCTGCTGGACAGTACAAACAACTAAACAATACAAAATACAATAACACAAAACTACACAAACACACAACTACTCACAGAACTTCTGCCTACTGGACAGTACTAACAAGTACACAATACAAAATACAATAACACAAAACTACACAAACACACAACTACACACAAAACCTTTGCCTGCTGGACAGTACGAACAACTACACAATACAAAATACAATAACACAAAACTACACAAACACAAACAACTACACACAAATATACTGTGTGCTATACAGTATAAACAACTAAACAATACTGGACCATATAATAAGTCATGGTAGCAGTGAAGATACTGGCCTAGTAATCTGAAGGTTGCTGGTTCAAGCCCCACCACCACCAAGTTACTAATTTGCTTAAATTGTATTAATAGAATCCACAAAATGCTAGAATCCAATACATCTAACTACAAAATACAATACACAAACACAACAGTATAGTAGGTCTAATCCCAGTCAACACCAAGACCAATCCCAAATTCCATGTTTTGCTTATTTCTAAGTGAAACTGTGAAGGACTAAAAATAAATAAATAAATAAATAAATAAATAAGTTTTAATACACAATTACTGCTAATGGTTTCAGCATGTGGCATATGCAGACGTTGTGCCACATTTAATATTTTAATGAAGTAAATAACATTGTGCACAACTTTGTTCTTGTTTTATACAAGATTTTAACTAGGTGTGATCTGACCTCAGCTTCCAGAGACTGGGATAAGCAAAAAAGCAAAAATTTTTGAAATCCCCAGTGATCCATCCGACGTGTTACTCCAGCACTTCACTTAGGCAAAAGATACTGATGATTTAAACAAGTCTCCAGAGAAACAGCTTAATCTCCACATTCTGGAGCCTATATCAGCTTTTCAATGGACGCAAGGCACACAGTAACACCCTGGACGGGACGCCAGTCCATCGCAGGGCAGACACAAATACACACACACACCCATTCACTTATATGGCAATTCGGTGTCTCCAATTAACCTCACTGCATGTTTTTGGACTGTGGAAGGAAACCGGAGCTCCCGGAGGAAACCCACTCAGACGCCGCACAGAAAGGACCCGGGCCGCCCCGCCTGGGGATCGAACCCAGGACCTTCTTGCTGTGACGCGACAGTGCTACCCACTAAGCCACCATGCCGCCCTGACTTAATTATCTGTTCCTAATATCTACATTAACATCACGCCAATGTTGGTTCTCTCATACTTCAGTACAGATACTGTGCACACGTAGTCTTTATTCTGGACTTTTCATTTTCACCTGGGTTTTATACACAGTGATATTTGCACTTTTGTTCTCTGGGTTAAAAGGCTGCACAAAAAAACACCAACACTGTTGTGTAGCAATAAAATAATCCCAAATGTTAATGAGCTGTTAGTTTTTACTTACCTGCTGTTACTGAATATTTGTCCTCTGTGGAATAATTCTGCCAAATAAAAAAAATGAATAAAAATAATAATCAAAACCCACCAGGCATAATTGTTTAAAATACCTGAACTTTACTTATGAGTCCCACAACTGCAAATTCAAAAGCCAAAAAGTTTATTTTTTACCCGTTAATTAGTAAATTGCAATGTAATCACCAGTTGTTTATTAAAATACACTTTAACAGGTAAAATATTTTTATTTTAATAATATTTATTACCTGTTTAAATGAATTCATACACGTAATTTGTTTTTAAATACACAGATGAGACGAAAATTACGTCCACCCCCAAAGATGCCAAATACAGCAGTGATTTCACAGCAGTCCTTCATGTCATGGTCAGAAATCTTTCCCATGTTGGGCTGATGGGAGTTACTTTTAGTACTTGTGTTAAATGCAGCATATATAAGGGCATTTAAGGGCAAATGGGTTCAAGTATCTTTGAAACAGCAAAGCTTGTGGTGTGCTCACAGGCAGCTAAGTGCCTACTGTCAGTCGTTCAAGGAGGGCCAAACCCTGAACTGCCAACAGGGTGTTTGACAGCCAAGATTCTTTGATGTTAGAGGACAAGAAAGGTTATTAAGTGACTACTGTGGCTCAAATTGCAGATCATTTTAATATTGGAAATAATGGGGGAGGGGGGTGTGTTTGACCCTTAAGTCAGAGTGCCCATGCTAACCCCTAGCTACTGTCAAAAGCGGTAAAACACACTAGCACACCAGAGCTGACATTTCTAATTAGTTGGTTCGAATCTCAGCTCTGCCATCTGGCTGGGCACTAGGGCTGCAACTAACGATTATTTTAGTAGTCGACTAATCCGACAACTATTTTTTTCGATTAGTCGACTAGTCAACGATTATTTATGTCATACCCTCCATTTCTGCCTTAACATAACAAAACTCTGTTATGTTATTTAAGTTCCAATATCAAATTAAAATAATGACCCATGAAACATGAATATGAAACTTAAGCTTGATAATTTAATATAAATGTTTGAAACATTAATACACAATCACAATAAAAAAAATTCAATTAAATAAGAAAGCTTTGGACAGCATTAGAAACTGTTATGTTTCAGAAGTTATTACTCTGGAAGTCAAAAACATATATAACATGTCGTTGAGAAACATGTAAATGCTGTCTGTAAAGACCTCAGCCGTTTGAGGGGTGGATGAACCTCTTCTCTTCTCATCCACACTCCATTGCTTAGTGCTATTAATAGAAAGAGCAAAAGAGAAAGCTGTATTAATTATCACAAACTGAAGGCTATGTATCATAGTTTATTACAAATAGTGTACTGGCTATGCCAACTAAACCATAACAGGTTAAATATCTTAACTGAATTATCTGCTGAGCTAACTAGCTATCATTAAGTGGAGGAGGCTTATTATTTAGAATGAATGCTCTCATTAACGAGAGCAAAAAATATGGAAGACGAGACAGGGTAACGTTAGGCTATAATGTTAAGTTATATAACGTTACTCATATAAATTACTAATTAACTATTGCACTTAATGCGTTAGCTAGCTAAAAAACCTGAAAAATAGCGAACTCTAGCAGGTACTCTAGCATTAACAAACATTAACTACGTTGGTTAAAGCACAAAGCGGTGTAAAAACTTACCTGTCCGGAATAACAGGGTGATCAGGGTGTGGCTCTCCGTGCACAAAGCAGATCCGCATAATGAACTCGCCTCGAGCAGGTGAAAAGATGCAGTTGGCTAGTGCACACGTGTCCAAACCCAGGACCTTCTTGCTGTGAGGCGACAACTTTCTGTTTAAACTTTTTTGTTTATAAATCTGGTAGGCAGTGTGTGGTGTCACAGCGACAGTTCATCCAGTGAGTACTCTTAGTACTCCTCACATCCACAGATCATTTCAGTTTGTCTCAGAAACAAAGATTCCCTCTGTAAATCCACTGAAGCCTCAAAGCCCTGGAAATATTCAAATATATTCCCAAATAATTGCAATAGCAGCAAAAACAAACCAACAGACGATGAAACGACGGTTCTCTTTAACAAATATTACAAATAACAAATATGTTTTAAAACAGAGGATAATACCATTCTGGTCATGACTAGTGTCAGTGAATTTACAATAGGGCGGCACGATGGCTCAGGGGGTAGCACTGCCGCCTTACAGCAAGAAGACAATACACAAGACTCATCAGTTCACAAGTTTAATGTCAAACACGCTTAAACGCTTATCCTACCAGGGTCGCAGGGGGGTGCTGGAGCCTGTCCCAGCTTTTCAATGGGCGCAAGGCACACAGTAACACCCTGGACGGGGTGCCAGTCCATCGCAGGGCAGACACACATACACACACATACACACACATACACACCCATTCACCTATAGGGCAATTCAGTGTCTCCAATTAACCTGACTGCATGTCTTTGGACTGTGGGAGGAAACCGGATTTCTAGGTTGAGTGGTCAGGGTACTTTCTGTGTGGGGTTTGCATGTTCTCCACGTGTCTGTGTGTGTTTCCTCCGACGGTCCAAAGACATGCAAGTGAGGTGAATAGGAGATACAAAATTGCCCATGACTGTGTGTAAATATTTTATATTTATTAGAATTGTAACGTCAGATTTACACACTTTGGTTACATTCATGACAAAAATGGTAGTTACTCGATACACAAGACTCATCAGTTCACAAGTTTAATGTTAAACACGCTCGCTCACTCACTCTCTTTCTTAACTGCATATCCAACTAGGGTCGCGGGGGGGTGAGTGCTGGAGCTTGTCCCAGCTTTTCAATGGGCGCAAGGCATACAGTAACACCCTTGACGGGGTGCCAGTCCATCTCAGGGCACACACACATGCGCACACATTCACCTATAGGGCAATTCAGTGTCTCCTATTAACCTGACTGCATGTCTTTGGACTGTGGGAGGAAACCGGAGCACCCATGGGGAAACCCACGTGGACACGGGGAGAACATGCAAACTCCACACAGAAAGGACCCGGACCGGCCCACCTGGGAATCGAACCCAGGACCTTCTTGCTGTGAGGTGACAGAGCTTCGGTTTCCTCCAACAGTCCAAAAACGTGCAGTCAGGTTTATTGGAAGTACAAAATTGTCCATGACTGTGACTGTGTGTGTGTGTTTGTGTGTGTTTGTCCAGTGATGGAGTGATGACCTGTCCAGGGTGTTTCCTACATTTCGCCCAGTGAATTGCCCCTTCCACGACCCTGACCAGGATAAAGCGGTGGTAAAACAGACAATAAATGAATGAATGAAAATTTCTGAATACATTTTAAGTGAATATGAAGCCATTATGTTAAAGACGGTACCGATATCAGTGTAAACCTGAGACTATATCAGTACTGAAAGTGAAAAAATGGAAGCCGTACCTTTTTATAAAGGCTGATTTTAAAGACGTGTGGAGAAGAATCCAGGATGAGGGGAATGTTGTATTCACTCCATTTCAACTGAAACGCTTTTTTCATACTGATAAGTCTGAATGAACATCATGCGCTGTTCTTTTTAGATAGCTCGTACGCTTTCTTTAGATTCTACCACATCAGCATTAAAAGTCTGAGGAAAAGTGGTAACGGGTGAACTTCATTAAAATAATGCACACACACACACACACACACACACACTCACACTCACACACACTCACACGAAGGGCATGACTCATTCATTTTCCTAACCCGAGCTGGTTTACAACATGTCAGCTCTTTTCAGACCATTTATCCATTGTGTGTGTGTGTGTGTGTGTCTGCATTGTTCAGATTTAGCATGTCGGCTACCTTTTTAGCATTCACAGACCAAGCAATATGAGGTGAATTACAATTCAGGCTCCGGTGGAAAAGAAGAACATTGCAGTCACGTCCAATTTAGTAAAGCACACCACATACTTACCACAAACACAATTCCAGAAAGTTGGGACAGTCATTTGTATGCTGTGTTTTATAGGTATTAGGTTTTTCAAAAGCACCTAGAACAGATTATGTAGGTATTATTATTAATTGTGTATTATTATTAACCTAATTGATGTGGCTGAATTAAGACCAGACAGCAGGATATTCCACTAGCAACACCACGGTTCGAATCTCGGCTCTGCTCCCGGTCAGCTGTGCGCCATCTAGCGTGCACAATTGGCAGTGCCTACAGAAGAAGAATTGACCACCGTGTCTGCTGGGTGGGGAAATGACCAGACCAGGTGGGTAAAGTCTTCAAACATTGTGCAAGGACCCTGGTTAGCAGACCGAGGCGCCTGTGCAGAAGCACAAGCACAAAGAAGGGGTCCGCTAGGACTGTGCACGTGTCGGAGGGCACGTAGGCAGCAATATACCCTACTTTAATACAATCAGGGATCCAAAGCAGAGGAAGACAAATTGACTACGCTAATTCAGGAGAAAATGCATGAATAAATAGAAAGAAATTAAGACCAGAAATGCTGTGAAATGTTTAAAATCCTCTTTTTTAAATGTGTTTTCTCCCTTTTTCCCCCGATTTTTAGCGTGTCTAAATTTTACCCAATTGCATTATGCTTCCTCTCTACTGGTACTAACCTCCACCCCTGATTGAGGAGAGCGAACTGACACACGCCCCCTCCGACACGTGAGCAGTAGCCGACTGCATTTTTTCACCTGCACCAGCCGAGTTCATATGTGAATCAGCCCTGTGCACGGAGAGCCACACCCTGATCAGCATTATTCCTCTACTCTGTGCAGACGCCATCAACCAGCCAGCAGAGGTCATAATTGCATCAGTTATGAGGTCCCTATCCGGCTCCATAACCCTGTATGAACAACAGCCAAACGCTGTTCATATAGCCGCCCAGCTCAGTCAGATGGCAGAGCTGAGATTCGATACGATGTATTCGAAATCCCAGCTCTGGTGTGCTAGCGTATTTTACCACTGTGCTACCTGAGTGGCATAAAACCCTCTTTTAAACAGGTGATGTTATTATGAACTGTACTAAGGATTAATCTTTAGAAATGGCTAAGCTGTTAACAATCAAGAGTCAAGGTTGCCAACAGAGTTTAGTTTAAGAGCAACACATTTCAACACATGAATGCAGAGAATTTAGTGATTTCACCACTTACAGTCCATGACATTATCAAAAGATTCAGAAAATCTTTGTTTGGGATGAACAAACACAAAGTGAAATATCAAGTCAAGTCAATTTATTTGTATAGCACTTTTTTTTACATTAGAAATCTAATTACATCTCCTAGCAACTTCACAGAATGCAGGACCGACAGACCAAAAACCCTGTTGAGCAAGCCGAGAGCAACAGTGGCAAGGAAAAACTTCCTTAAAATTACAGGAACAAACCATTCAGGTGGCGCAGCGGTAAAACACGCTAGCACACCAGCGCTGGGATCTTGAATACATTGGATCGAATCTCAGCTCTGCCATCCGGCTGGGCGACTACGTGAACAACGATTGGCTGTTGTTCATAGGGTAGGATAAGCCAGATAGGGACTCCTCATAACTGATGCAATTATGACCTCTGCTGGCTGGTTAATGGTGTCTGCACAGATTCGAGGAATAATGCTGATCAGGGTGCGGCTCTCCATGCACAAAGCTGATCGGCATATGAACTCGCCGCGTAGAGGTGAAAAGATGCAGCCGGCTACAGCACACGTGTCGGAGGGGAGGAGGCGTGTGACAGTCTCGCTCTCCTCAATCGGGGCGCGGGTCAGCTCCAGTGGAGAGGAATCATAACGCAATTGAGTAAAAAATTGGATGCGCTAAAATCGGGAGAAAATGCATTAAACAAAATAATGAAAAATACAGGAAGAAACCTTGAGAGGAACCAGACTCAGCAGGGACCCCCATCCTCTTTGGGTGGCCTGGAGTATAAATAATAAATACTTGAATAAATGAACTTGAATCATACATACACAAATTAAATTGAACTGAAAAGGTATAACTAGCAAAAAAAAAAATAATAATAATAATGTAAACAATTTGAGCTCTTTATTATTTAATATTTTCATATTTCATGACATTTATTATTTATTATTTAGTCCAGTCTGTGATAAAGTGTGTAGTGAGTGCTTGACATTTTTGGTGCAAACATGCCAGGTTTCCGTCACATCTAGCAGGAGCAGCATAATATGTACTATGTACTACACTAGTTCGCATTTCGAATGTAATCTAATCTTGTTTTCAATGCCAGCATCTATCATGAAATAGGTAATCTGCACATCTGTAAAAGCACCAGTAATGCTGAGGGGTACATGCTACATAAAATCTTTTCAGGGACCCTCCTACTTGTTTTATCAAGCCAATTTTTGCCTGTTTAACAACACTGTGGTTTTATAGTAGGAGAAACAGGTGGCGCATTATGGAGCGTAATATACAAAATACAGACCCTGAAATTCTGAGCAGTCGAAGCGACATATGAAGCCATGAAAAATGGTTTTCACTTTCACAACTACAGCAGTTGGTGTCCCCAGTTTCCAAACCATTACTAAAGTGTTAAAAGGAAAGGTAATGTAACACAGTGTTAACCATGCCCCCCATCTCAGCCTTTTTCAGAAACCAATTTTAGTATAAATGTGTGAACAGGAACAGCAATTACACTGTTCTCTTTGTTAATCTTTGCATAATTTTCACCTAAATGAAGATCAAAGAACAGAGAGCTCCTGTTAGGGTCTCCCAACGCAAAAAGGTGCCAGACCAAATCTACCACCTGTACTGGGCAGGAGCAATACTGTTTGATGTCAGAGGCGGATGATCACAAGGCTAACAACATCAACGACTTCAAATCAACCGCACAGAACAAGGCAAGAGCAAAGCACTTTTGTACTCCACCAGGAACACCAAATGGATAGGAACAACAAAATGAATGTTTCCATAGTGCCGGAGGATGAGACCCTCAGGTCTAAAAGCACTCAACATTTAACTGAGAATTCCTCCGAGCACGGCGTCCATGGATGACACTGGCTGCCCAGTTGCTGCTGATGTCAGGGGGGAGTAGAAGGTTCAGAGCTGCAAAAGTGAAATCATGATCAGAACTTGTTGTTTGAAGTATGAAACATGCTGGGAGACAAAATATGAAAGCTGGAAGTTTACTGATTTCACCACCTACAGTCCATGACATTATCAAAAGATTTAAATAATCCAAGGAAATCTCTCTACTCAAGCCTGTTTAGGATGAACTGACATGAAGTGAAAATGTGTACTATGGTCTGATGAGCCCACCTTTCAGTGGTGGGGCTTGAACCAGCAACCTTTTGATTACAAGTCCAGTCTCTTAACCACTTGGATACAACTTCTCCACAAGTCATTATAAAGTCATGACCTGGAACTACACGTGGAACAGACCATAGTTTTACCAGGAAACTCGGGTACAAGGCAGGAACACCCTGGACCAGGCGTCAGTCCATCGCAGGGCTTCGATCATCCCCATCCCAGACATAGGCAATCATTTTAATGCATTTCTCCTCCCCTTTTAATCATATCCTATTACCGAATGACATTTCACCTCCTGTTCGAGGAAGGCCGTGACTAACACACGCCCCCTCCGAGACGTGCAGTAGCCGACAGCTTCTTTTCACCTGGGTTCATATGGAGACCCCCCCCCCCCCCCCGTATCCAATTACCCGTTTGCATTACGCCTACACTCTACTGATACTGATCCCCACTTCTGACTGAGGAGAGCGAGACTGACACACGCCCCCTCTGACATGTGTGCAGTAGCAAACTGCATCTTTTCACCTGCACAACGCTAGTTTATATGCAGATCAGCTTTGTGTACGGAAAGCCACACCCTGATTAACGCACTATTCCTCGACTCAACTGTGCAGGCGCCATCAATCAGCCAGCAGAGGTTGTAATTCCTATCCGGCTCCCCACCCTGTATGAACAAGCCATTGTTCACGTAGCCACCCCGTCCAGCTAGATGGCACAGCTAAGTTTCGAACCGACGAGTTTGAAATGTCAGCTCTGGTGTGCTATCATGTTTTACCGCTGCACCATCTGAGCGCCCGCTGACCTCCACTTCTGACCGAGGAGGGCCCCTCAGAGACGTGTGCAGAAGCCGACAGCTTTTTTTCACCTGCACAAGGTGTGTTTATATGGAGATCCATATCGTGTTATTATGAGGAATCCCCTCCGACAGTCTGACCCTCGGACGAGAAAATCATTTTCCGAAGCCTGCTGATATCAGGGCTGAGTTTGAGATGTCAGCGACCCAATCACCATACCCCCCCCCCCTCTCCTAAAATAAATAAAAAAAATAAAAAAATAATA
This sequence comes from Trichomycterus rosablanca, assembly GCF_030014385.1. Classification (NCBI taxonomy): domain Eukaryota; kingdom Metazoa; phylum Chordata; class Actinopteri; order Siluriformes; family Trichomycteridae; genus Trichomycterus; species Trichomycterus rosablanca. The sequence continues at coordinate 7,194,577 of NC_086001.1, read as the reverse complement.
AACTAATAATAATTAGAAAAAGAAAAAAGAAGAGGAAACAAACCTCATGCTGGACTATAGGTCCATATTATATGTATATGTATACATGTATGTATATATGTGTGTGTATGTATATGTACAGTGTATCACAAAAGTGAGTACACCCCTCACATTTCTGCAAATATTTTATTATATCTTTTCATGGGACAACACTATAGAAATAAAACTTGGATATAACTTAGAGTAGTCAGTGTACAGCTTGTATAGCAGTGTAGATTTACTGTCTTCTGAAAATAACTCAACACACAGCCATTTATGTCTAAATGGCTGGCAACATAAGTGAGTACACCCCACAGTGAACATGTCCAAATTGTGCCCAAAGTGTCAATATTTTGTGTGACCACCATTATTATCCAGCACTGCCTTAACCCTCCTGGGCATGGAATTCACCAGAGCTGCACAGTTGCTACTGGAATCCTCTTCCACTCCTCCATGATGACATCACGGAGCTGGTGGATGTTAGACACCTTGAACTCCTCCACCTTCCACTTGAGGATGCGCCACAGGTGCTCAATTGGGTTTAGTCCATCACCTTTACCTTCAGCTTCCTTAGCAAGGCAGTTGTCATCTTGGAGGTTGTGTTTGGGGTCGTTATCCTGTTGGAAAACTGCCATGAGGCCCAGTTTTCGAAGGGAGGGGATCATGCTCTGTTTCAGAATGTCACAGTACATGTTAAAATTCATGTTTCCCTCAATGAACTGCAGCTCCCCAGTGCCAGCAACACTCATGCAGCCCAAGACCATGATGCTACCACCACCATGCTTGACTGTAGGCAAGATACAGTTGTCTTGGTACTTCTCAACAGGGCGCCGCCACACATGCTGGACACCATCTGAGCCAAACAAGTTTATCTTGGTCTCGTCAGACCACAGGGCATTCCAGTAATCCATGTTCTTGGACTGCTTGTCTTCAGCAAACTGTTTGCGGGCTTTCTTGTGCGTCAGCTTCCTTCTGGGATGACGACCATGCAGACCGAGTTGATGCAGTGTGCGGCGTATGGTCTGAGCACTGACAGGCTGACCTCCCACGTCTTCAACCTCTGCAGCAATGCTGGCAGCACTCATGTGTCTATTTTTTAAAGCCAACCTCTGGATATGACGCCGAACACGTGGACTCAACTTCTTTGGTCGACCCTGGCGAAGCCTGTTCCGAGTGGAACCTGTCCTGGAAAACCACTGTATGACCTTGGCCACCATGCTGTAGCTCAGTTTCAGGGTGTTAGCAATCTTCTTATAGCCCAGGCCATCTTTGTGGAGAGCAACAATTCTATTTCTCACATCCTCAGAGAGTTCTTTGCCATGAGGTGCCATGTTGAATATCCAGTGGCCAGTATGAGAGAATTGTACCCAAAACACCAAATTTAACAGCCCTGCTCCCCATTTACACCTGGGACCTTGACACATGACACCAGGGAGGGACAACGACACATTTGGGCACAATTTGGACATGTTCACTGTGGGGTGTACTCACTTATGTTGCCAGCTATTTAGACATTAATAGCTGTGTGTTGAGTTATTTTCAGAAGACAGTAAATCTACACTGCTATACAAGTTGTACACTGACTACTCTAAGTTATATCCAAGTTTCATGTCTATAGTGTTGTCCCATGAAAAGATATAATGAAATATTTGCAGAAATGTGAGGGGTGTACTCACTTTTGTGATACACTGTATATATATGTATATATGTGTATATACGTATATCGTATATAATATATATACATATACACACATACATAAACACACACATGTTTATACATACACACACACACACATACAGTATATACATATTTTTTTAATGCACACGACATTATGGGTGACATACCAGAGTTCAAAAGAGGACAAATTGTTGGTGCACGTCTTGCTGGCGCATCTGTGACCAAGACAGCAAGTCTTTGTGATGTATCAAGAGCCACGGTATCCAGGGCAATGTCAGCATACCACCAAGAAGGACAAACCACATCCAACAGGATTAACTGTGGACGCAAGAGGAAGCTGTCTGAAAGGGATGTTCGGGTGCTAACCCGGATTGTATCCAAAAAACATAAAACCACGGCTGCCCAAATCACGGCAGAATTAAATGTGCACCTCAACTCTCCTGTTTCCACCAGAACTGTCCGTCGGGAGCTCCACAGGGTCAATATACACGGCCGGGCTGCTATAGCCAAACCTTTGGTCACTCGTGCCAATGCCAAACGTCGGTTTCAATGGTGCAAAGAGCGCAAATCTTGGGCTGTGGACAATGTGAAACATGTATTGTTCTCTGATGAGTCCACCTTTACTGTTTTCCCCACATCCGGGAGAGTTACGGTGTGGAGAAGCCCCAAAGAAGCGTACCACCCAGACTGTTGCATGCCCAGAGTGAAGCATGGGGGTGGATCAGTGATGGTTTGGGCTGCCATATCATGGCATTCCCTTGGCCCAATACTTGTGCTAGATGGGCGCGTCACTGCCAAGGACTACCGAACCATTCTGGAGGACCATGTGCGTCCAATGGCGGTGCCGTGTATCAGGATGACAATGCACCAATACACACAGCAAGACTGGTGAAAGATTGGTTTGATGAACATGAAAGTGAAGTTGAACATCTCCCATGGCCTGCACAGTCACCAGATCTAAATATTATTGAGCCACTTTGGGGTGTTTTGGAGAAGCGAGTCAGGAAACGTTTTCCTCCACCAGCATCACGTAGTGACCTGGCCACTATCCTGCAAGAAGAATGGCTTAAAATCCCTCTGACCACTGTGCAGGACTTGTATATGTCATTTCCAAGACGAATTGACGCTGTATTGGCCGCAAAAGGAGGCACTACACCATACTAATAAATTATTGTGGTCTAAAACCAGGTGTTTCAGTTATTTTGTCCAACCCCTGTATATGTATGTGTGTGTGTGTGTGTGTGTGTGTGTATGTATGTATGTATGTCTTCTTTTTTCTTTTTCTAATTATTGTTATTAGTATAATTGTATATAAATATGTAATATTTAAGGTGGAAGTTCAACTTTATTAAGAAGAACTATATAAACATTAAACACGATCCAAAACCCTAAACACATCATGCACCCTGTCTAGTGCTCTACATTGAACACATTTGTGATAAAGCCCTACAGGAGAGACAACAGCTCCACCAGGGGGCAGATGAAGCTTACACACTCTTTATCGCGCTCTCTCTCTTTCTCTCTCTCTCTCTCTCTCTCTCTCTCTCACACACACACACACACACACAGAGAGAGAGTTGAGTCTATTGCAGGATGGTAAATGGTTCTCTGTATCTGCTGTTGGCTGTGAGAATGTGCTAGTATAATATTTTAATATTTTTTTAGTCTGGGGAGCAGCTCGGTGCTCGTACCTTCACTCTCGCGCGCCCCCGGTGCAAACAGACTAAGACAGGCGGCTCTCAGGAACGCGCACTGCATACTAATGAGAGCAGCCTCGCCCTAAAGATCCAGACCTCTCATATTCCAGTAATTAGTTCATTACTCATTCAGCTCTGGCTTTTATTTTGTTATTTGTGTTGTTTACTGAACTGAATGTTTGAGATCAGAGCTGAGGGAACATTTGTAATGATATTTAATTTCAGTTTAATTTTTAGGGAAAAGTGATGTTAGAATTTTACACTTATGTGAAAGTCTGATTTTAATTTGTAACACATTTTTTTCTCAAGAAATAAGAGGTTTTAATCATGTGCTGAGCAGAAATACGCGGTTTTCCAGGGTTGCCAGATTGGATTGTTTCAAAATGCATTTCAGTTGTAGGTATAGCTATTGGATGGATTAGACTCATTTGGATTAAAACATGTTCTTAATCTTTATTTTGTTTAAAATACAGCACAGAAAGTTTTTTCTGCTGCAAAATATTGATCTTTAACTGACTGAATTCAAGTGGTAGGTTGTGTTCAAAACACAACAACACCTGTTTAATGTCTAGTAACAAACATTAATTCATTCATTTTCTTATCCGCTTATCCAATTAGGGTCGCCAGGGGGTGCTGGAGCCTATCCCAGCTTTTCAATGGGCGCAAGGCACACAGTAACACCCCGGACAGGACGCCAGTCCATCGCAGGGCATAGTAACAAACAGCATAAACATGTTCAAAACACAACAAAACATGCTTAAATTGGTTAACAAAAAATAGCGGTGCCCCTGTATATCCCTCCCTACCCCCCCCCCCCCCCCCCCCCCCACTATTTTCCCCCCTATACTGTAAGAAATCCGTCCGTCCGTCCGTCCGTCCGTCCGTCCGTCCGTCCATCCATCCATCTATCTATCTGCTTCAAGTTGTAGGTTGTGTTAAAAACACAACAAAACCTGTTTAATGGCAGAACAAACTTGTTCAAAACTCAACAAAACGTGCTTAAATTGGTTAAACTGGTCTTTATTTTGCTTGAAATACAGCACAGAAAGTTCTTTCTGCTGCAAAATATTGATTCTTAACTGTGTTAAACAACAAAACTTGACTAGTAACTAGTAGTTAATGACTAGTAAAAAACAGCATAAACATGTTCAAAACACAACAAAACATGCTTACATTGGTTAACTGCGTACCCAGGTTGTTGTCCCTCCTCCCCAAACATGCAGAAGGTAAATTTGCTGCACTTGCACTTAGTTAATCAAATTTGCATCAAAGCTGATCACCATGGGTTTATTATGCTCCAGGTCCCAGTCTGACTTTGCTTCCTTCTTTTCAGCACTGCCTGTAGTTACACCACTGATAGAGATGCATCTAAGTTTTACTTATTTATTAGGATTTTAACGTCATGTTTTACACGTTTTGGTTACATTAATGACAGAATAGGTAGTTACTCGTTACACAAGATTCATCACTTGCATGTTTTTGGACTGTAGGAGGAAACCGGAGCTCCCGAAGGAAACCCATGCAGACACGAGGAGAACATGCAAACTCCACACAGAAAGGACCCGGACCGCTACACCTGGGGATCGAACCCAGGACCTCCTTGCTGTGAGGCGACAGTGCTACCCACTGAGCCACCGTGCCGCCCGCATCTTAGATAAGCATCATTTTCTATTTCATTTTTTATTTAATTAATTATTTATTTATTTGGGAGTGGTAGTTAATAAATAAAGTGGCATAACAAATACTAAATAATATAGTCTGTCAAATCAACTGCATTCTTTTGGCTGTGAGTTTGTAAAAATACATACAAACGTTTGGATTGTCCTTCATACTGTGCAGAAAGGAAAGTCACATATTATTTAGGTTGCCAGATTGAGTATTTAAAAGCAAACAGTCGTGCCTAGATATTTTTAAGGGCTGCATTATTCCAAATCTTAAATTATTAAAATGCATTTATTGTGGAAAAACTAACTTTTTAATGGAACTGTGACTGTATCTAGACAGGGGCTTACTTCACAAGTGTTGGCAGGGTAAACTCCGAGGTGCAGGATTTACCAGGAAATATGCAGTCTAAAGAATACAGTTACCAGGGGCGGCTCGTTCCTTAGGGCGATCGGGCGACGCACCACTAAAGGGCGAAAGGGAAGAAATTTTTCTATCACAGCTGTGACTGTTCTGGACTGTCTGTCTTGTCTCGGAATACCGTAGTCCAATCAGCGTCGAGTTGTGTTCCGTACAGTACCGCCCCTTTCGCCCCAGATTGCTCTCATAGACTCTCATGTTAAGGCTCTTTTTTTCGAACTGCAGGCGCTGCAATACATTCTGAATGAGTTCCGGGAGGGCTCGCACTTACATGCTTGCGTCACACGTAACCTGGTGTAGCGATCTCGTCACCATGACTACCATCACCTCAGTTCGGAGCAACTCGTGTAATCAGGATAAATGAGCAACTAAAGAATTAGGGCCACGCAGAATATTAAACATCAAGCAAGTATCTACAAAGGGGGGAAATCGTATTTAAGTTACACATAAATTACAAGTAAGTAATGTAATTTTTAAATTGTGAATTGTGATTGCACTTATTGTATCTCCCCAATTGTTTAATTGTACTTCTTTATTCACTGCACATCAGCTCCAATACCAATCTTTATTCTGGATCTGCTGCACCTAAAATAAAATAAAATCTGATGAAGACTGAATTAAATTGTTAGTGTGAAGGCTTTACTTAATTTTATGATTAATGGTAAAGCTGGTCTCTCTCCATGTTTAAAGTTATTTGTGAGGGCAAACTGACAGATGACTTAAGATGTTAATTATTTAAGCTTTAATTTACCCATTGAACGGGTCACCTTGGCCATCATCGCAACAATTGCCCTTCCTGAGAGATTTGGCAGGAGCAGCCACTGACAGACTCTTCTCTTTGGCATAATTCGGGTGGCACGGTGGCTCAGTGGGTAGCACTGTTGCCTTACAACAAGAAGGGTTCTATCCCTATGTGGAGCAGTCCGGGTGTGGAGTTTGCATGTTCTCCTTTTGTCTGCATGGGTTTCCTTCAGGAGCTCCGGTTTTCTCCCACAGTCCAAAGACTGTTGTTTTATATGTATATATATATATATACTGTACATACATATACATATATATATATAAACTTGTTTGGGTTTCACAGTTGTCTTTAGTTGTTGCATATTCATGCTTTCCACTTTATAGGTGGTGGCTAAGTTGGATCTCAGCAGTTAAGATGGTTCAGTGATCAGAAGGTTGCTGGTGCAAACCCACACAGACAATGCAAGAATATTCCCTACTATTCACAAACAGTTAAGAGGTAAGAGTCAAAACCAGTCCCCAGAACCTTAATGCTTTGAGACACAAACACTACCAGCCACATCACCATTTCACCACGATAAATGAAGTAAAGCCGAGATTTCCTGCTTGCACTATTTTCACTCGCATGTTTACATTTTTGGCATTTAGCAGACACCTTTATCCAAAGCGACTTACAGTACTGTGCCAATATACAGACAGAGCAACAGCAAAAACCTGGCAGTGGTGGGGATTGAACCAGCAACCTTCTGACTACTAGTCCAGTACCTTAACCGCTAGGCTACAATTGCCCCAACTCCCCCCAACAAATCGGAATAAATGGATGTGAGGCTATGCATCTTCACACCATGCACTGTGCTTTTTATCTACCTTCATTTTCTGTGCTACTCTATTAATCTAAATCTGGCAACCCTGTCTTATTAACAACACCTAACAGTAGCCGAAAAATGATATAGATGCATTCCAATTAGACACTCAACCTGGCAACCCTGGCTTTTGCGAACGCGTTCTCGAAGGGATTTCTGACTGTCACACTGGTTGGCATATCAGAGGGCACGGTAATTGGGCATAATCCCGCCTACTGGCTGCTGTGGGCGGGGTTTGGAGCGCAAAAGAGAACAGAAGTAAGATCAGACGAAGCAGAGCTCAGTGAGCGCGCTCAGAGTGCGTGAACGGATGGGGATCCGGACCAGCTGGGATTTACAGAGCAATTCGTTAAACTCAGAGCACAGGGAGGTATAACAGAAAAGTCTGGATTTTCTGCTCCACAAGAACCACTAGAACACAAAAGAAGCTCGGAATGGATTGTATGATGTCTATATTTTCACCACTGTGGAGTTTACGCGCCTGGTGAGGAGCTTTAAGGAGTTTTATTGATTTTCTCTTTCTTTTAAACTACGTGCGCAACGACGTGCGCAACGGAGCGCGCAATGACGCTCGTTCAGGAGAGCGCCGGATCTGATGGCTGAACCGCGCTCACTCAGCGGGACCAGGACTCGTTCTTGGTCTGGTGCCGGCAGCGCGCACCTAAAGAAAGAGCGCACTGATGTTTCTCAAAGAGGGAAAACAAATCAAAATGAATAAACATAAGACAAATTAATAAACCTAAAAAACAACAACAAAAAAGCATCATACTTGCTTTATGTATTTTATATTTTATGTATGGAGACGAGAGTGCGCACGATACAGCGGCTTTTACGCACGCACCTGGTGCAAACGAGACCTGTTTTCTAGGCATAAATCAGGCATAATCAGAAATGAATAATTTACAGATATAAAGAAGTAAAGAAATTAATTAAAAAACGAGATTTTTAAATGGTGCAACCGAGATCTGTTTTTCCAGGCATAAAATAATCAGAAATAAAGATTTTTGGAGATATAAAAATAAGTAAAGAAATTAATTAACAAACGAGTTTTTTTAAATAGTGAAAGTTTTTGATAATTGTTTATATGTATTTTTTACTGTTTCTATTTGGTTTATTATCAATAATAATTTGATCGACTGTTGGTGCTTTAAAATTGCAGTTTTTATTTATTTATTTTTAATTTATTACTTTTTAGTGGATTGTTTTTGTATACACGTGTAGATTTATGTTCAGCCTAACATAAATATTAAATAAATTGAGACCAAAATTAACTTTTTAATATTGTTTTAGACACAAATAAATCAAATAAATAATTTAGGAAAAGAAGAAATATGTAATTTAATAGAAAGTTGGGATTTTTTTACATTTATTTTAAACCGTATTAATATGTAATATATAAATCGATGGTACTTTAGTGGTTTATTGTATACTTTTTATTTTTTAAGCAAGTTTTAAGCCTTTATATATATTTTTTCCAAATAAAACAACAAAAGAAAACATGAAACAGGATTAAAAGTTCAGTTTTTAACGTTTTAACATTTTTGGAAAACTTTTTCTGGAATAAAGATGATGCTGATTTGGACGTTAGTGGTCCTGATGCTGCTGACAGGAGCGTGTGCGCAGCTCCGCTACACAGTTCCAGAGGAACAGGACCGTGGAACAGTGGTAGGAAACGTGGCCGAGGATTTAAGACTGGACATTACGCAGCTGTCGGCGCGCCGCTTCCAGACCGTGCCTGGTCCCCGGGGCGCGCCCCCGCCGCTGCTCGCGGTGGACGTGGAGAGCGGTGCGCTGGTGGTGCGCGGGCGTATGGACCGGGAGCAACTGTGTGGCGAGAGCGCGCCGTGCCTCGTTCACGTGGAGGTGTTCTTGGAAGACCCGCTCGAGCTGTTCCGCGTGGACACTGAAGTGCTGGATGTAAACGACAACGCACCGCGCTTTCCTCGCGCCGATATCAATGTGGAGATCAGTGAGAGCGCGGCACCGGGGACGCGCTTTCCTGTGGATGCTGCGCTTGACCCGGACGTGGGAACGAACGCCCTGAGTGGGTATGCCATTACCAGCAATGAGCACTTTCGCTTGGACGTGCAGACGCAAGGGGACGGTAGTCGGTACGCCGAGCTCGTACTTGAGAAAGCTTTGGACCGGGAGATGCAGCCCGTGCACAGGTACGTGCTCACGGCGGTGGATGGGGGGCAGCCTCAGCTCACCGGGACCGCGCTCCTGGTCGTCACAGTGCTGGATTCGAACGACAACGCACCCGTGTTTGGGCAGAACGTATACGCCGTCACCCTGCGTGAAAACTCGCCCACGGGCACTCTGGTAATCAAGCTAAACGCCACGGACGCGGACGAGGGTGCGAATGGAGAGGTGGTGTATGCCCTCAGCGCGCACAACCCACCGCGCGTGCACGAGCTGTTCAATGTGGATTCGCGCACAGGCCGCGTGGAAGTTACTGGAGAGTTGGATTATGAGGAGAGCGGCGCGCGTGAAATCCAGATCCACGTCCAAGCTCGTGACATGGGACCGAACGCCGTGCCCGCGCATTGTAAAGTCACGCTCAAACTTATTGACGTCAATGATAACGCTCCTGAGATCGTCTTCAGCACCGTGAGCGAGTCTGTAAGCGAGAGCGCGCCTCCCGGGACCGTGATCGCCATGCTGAGCGTTTCAGACCGGGACTCAGGTGAGAACGGGCGCATCACCTGTGAGCTTCCCGGGAGCGAGCGCGGTGAAGACCTGCCGTTCAGGCTCAAACCCTCTTCATTAAAGAATTACTACACCATAGTGACGGACGCGGCGCTAGATCGGGAGCGCGCAGATGCCTACACGCTCACGGTGGTGGCGCGCGATCACGGGGCGCCTCCGTTAACAGCGCGCGAGACGATCCGCGTGCGCGTGTCGGACGAGAACGACAACGCGCCACGCTTTTCACAGGACTTGTACGAAGTGCGCGTGACAGAGAACAACGTGCCCGGCGCATATATCTACGCCGTGAGCGCCACGGACGCGGACGCCGACGAGAACGCGCAGATCACTTATTCAATCGAGGAGCGCCAGATCCAAGGTATGAGCGTGTTGACGTACGTGTCCGTGAACGCCGAGAACGGATATGTGTACGCGCTTCGCTCCTTCGATCACGAGCACATCCGCGAGTTCAGTTTCACGGTGCGCGCCGTGGATGGAGGGAATCCCGAGCTTTCTACAAACTCCACGGTGCACGTGTTTGTGATGGATCAGAACGATAACGCGCCCAGCGTGATCGCCCCTCTGGGAAAGAACGGTAGTGCGGCGCGCGCACCTTTACCCAAATCGGCCGAACCTGGATACCTGGTGACGCGCGTGATCGCGACAGACGCGGACGACGGCGAGAACGCGCGACTTAGCTACAGCATCGCGCACGGTAACGACCTCGGTTTGTTTCGGATGGACTGGAGGAGTGGGGAGCTGCGCACCGCACGGCGCGTGGCCGCCGGGAAACCCGACTCCACACAGGTGCGCGTGTACGAATTGCTGATTGAAGTGCGCGATCACGGACAGCCGCCACTTTCCTGCTCCGCTCGCATCGACGTAGTCCTGGTGGACGAGGATGTTGACCCCGAGGGGACTGGAGCGCGCGGCGGGGCGCGTGGCCGGGCACGGGGCTCAATTCGGTCGAACGAGAACTCACAGGAAATGACGCTGGTGTTGCTCGTGGCGCTTGGTTCGATCTCCTCGGTTTTCCTGCTTGCCATGATCGCACTGGCAGTGCGCTGCCGCCGGAAGGACAAAAAACTGAGCGCGTTCACGTGCTTGACGAGAGACTGGTGCTGCGGCGCGTGCAGGTGCTGCTCGTGCTGTAGCCGCCGATCTCGCGCACGGCAGAAGAAGCAGCTCAGTAAGTCGGACATAGTGCTCGTGCAGAGTGGCGGGGGCGCGCCCGTGCAGGTACCCGTGGAGGAATCTGGGACCAGCGGTGGGAGCGCGCATCTACATCAACACCTTCATCATCACCACTGCTACCAGGTGTGTTTGACGCGTGAATCCGCCAACACCACCGAACTGATGTTCCTACAGCCGTGCACCACCGACACCGAGCATGGTACCGGGGCCACTGGCATTCTCCGCACTGACCAGCAACCTGATATCCTGTCCAATGGGAGCGTCCTGTCTGGAGAGGTTAGAAACCTTTATTTACTGTTATGAGTTAATGCACACTATTGAATTAACACAGTGTGCGTTAGGGCATCAACTGAGTGTTGAATGTTGCCTTAGTGTTGAACTGACACACAGTATTGAATTAACACCTAGTGTTGCTCACTCCTGTAGTGTTAAAGCAACTCCTACAATGTTAAGTCTTACAGTGTTAAACATATAGTGTTGAGTATATGTTAAATGATTACCCTCAACATTGAGTTAACCCCTAGTGTTGTATTACCACCCATAGTGTCAAGTTAACCCTTGGTGTTTAGGTAATGCTTAAATCTTTAAATTACCACCTAGTGTTAAGTAAAGCCTTACTCCTTACTCATTTTAACACCAACACTGGTATTAAAGTTATGTATTAACATGGTGTTAACATGGTGTATTACACCCAGAGTGTTGAGTTATTCATTGTAATGTTTAGTGATCAGTGTTAAGTACAGCCTTAGTGTTTATTTAAAACAGAGCTTATGTAGACCTTAGTGTTTAACACCCACCATATTAAACCTTAGTGTTAAATTAACACAATGTGGCTTATGGCATCAACTGAGTTGAATTCTGCCTTAGTGTTGAATTAACACACACACACACACACACACACTGTATTAAATTAACACATTGTGTTCTTCACTGGTATAGTTTTAAATAAACTCTTACAGTGTTAAGCTTAACAGTGTTAAATTGAACACCTACAACAATAAGGCTAATCCTACAGCGTTAAACACATGGTGTTAAGTATACCCTTAAAGTGTTAAATTAACCCTTACTTTTGTAATACCACCTACAGTGTCAAGTTAACTTTTGCTGTTTATGTAACGCTTACATATTTAAATTAACACCTACAGTGTTAGGTAAAGACTTACATTTTTAACACCAACACTTGTTGTCCCTTACACTGTCAAACTAACTAATAACCAGTGTTGGTTGTGCCATACATTGCTAAGGTAACCCTTACCAGTAGAATTAACTTCTATAGTGTTAAATCTTACGGTTTTTAATTTACAGTGTTAAATTGGTGTTTTACACCCACGGTGTTTAGTTATTCATTATTTCAGAGTTTAATTATCACAGTGTTGAGTACAGCCTTAGTGTTGATTTAACACAAAGTTTAGGTAAACCTTAGGGTTTAACTCCCACAGAGTTGAATTACCAGGTAGTGTTGACTTAAGGCAGTACTGAATTAACCCTTACAGTGTTAAACACCCACAGTGTTGATTTAACCCTTGGTGTTAAATGACCTTATGAAAGTGTTGAATTAACGCTCACAGTATTAATGCTGGTCCTACAGTGCCATGGTAAATTATGTACATGTACAGTGTTAAGTAAATGTTAAATGAAGTTAATGTTGAATTAGCATCCAGCTTTAAGTTAACCCTTGCAGTTTTGAGGTAACCCTCACAGTTTCAAATTAATGTCTGCTGTGTTGAATTAGCATCCAGCATTACAGTGTTAAATGTGCAAAATGATCATGTAAAGTGATAAGGTACACCTTACAATTCGAAATAACACAGAAAGTTTAGTTTAACACTAAGACTAAACACTAGGTGTTAAGTTCAACGTTTTAGTGTTAAAGTAGCATCGTGTTGAGTTAACCCTGTAAGTGTTGAATGTGCTGAATTAACACCTATACTGTCCACTTAACCCTCACCATGATACATTTAGTGTTGAATTCACCCTTAAAGTTGCATTAACACCTACAATGTTGAGTCAACAAAGACAGTGTAAAAAATTACATTTTTATATAATTTTTACTTCAATACAACACTGTGATGAGCTAACAGTCAAAGTATTGGATTAATATCTGTAAAATACCAGTTAAATGAATCCTTACATTGATTATTTTATACCTGCAGCATTAAGTAAACTATGTTAATGTGAAATTAGCACTGTAGGTGTAAGTGCAGATTTTACGGCAGCAGTAGTTGTTGACTTTATAATTGTTGAATAATTGTTTAATCAGTGGGTCTGTTACTTTTAGTTGGTAAATACTTAAGAGTAACTTAGTATTATAAGTGTGAACGCTGACAGTGTTAATTTAGCATGAGGGTGCTAATTCTCTGGTTCTTGTGTATTTTTAATCTGTTCAGTTTGTCAAATTATAATGTGATTTTAAGATTATATTATCAAAAGCCTCAATAATCATTCATTTAGTGATCACCTAGTTGTGTGTATTTATTTAATACATATCGAATTAACACTTGAGAATAAACACCGAATACTGTTAGGTATTATGTAATTATATCTAATCTAACCTGATAATGTTAACCTTTATAAATTAACACTTTCTATGACAAAATAATAAAAAATCAGATTAATTAACACATATCTTGTTAAAGTAACACGACTGTTAATTTAAAAGCTAACAATACATTCAAATCTATCCTGATACAATCACACCTAACAGGTTAATGTTAAGTATTATGTCATTATATCTAATATAATGTAACCTGATGTTAATCTTTATAAATTAACACTTTCTATGAAGATTAATATCAAATCTGATTAATTAAAACGTCTTGCTAAAGTAACATGACTGTTAATTTAAAAGCTAACAATACATGTACATCTTACCTGATACAATCACACCTAACAGGATAATGTTATGTATTATGTAATTATATCTAATATTATGTAACCTGATAATGTTAACCTTATAAATTAACACTTTCTATGGGAAATTAATATACAATCTGATTAATTAACGTCTTGCTAAAGTAACATGACTGTTAATTTAAAAGCTAGATTAATTAACACGTCTTGCTAAAGTAACAAAGTAAAATCCAACCTGATAGTCACACCTAACAGAATAATGTTATGTATTATGTAATTATATCTATTATCTAAACTGATAATGTTAACTTTTATAAATTAACACTTTCTATAGCAATTTGATATTAAATCCGATTAATTAACGCATGTCTTGCTAAAGTAAAATGACATAATTTAAAAGCTAACAATACATTCAAATCTAACCTGATTCAATCACACCTAACAGGTTAATGTTATGTATTATGTAATTATATCTAATATTATCTAACCTGATAAAGTTAACCTTTATAAATTAACACCTTCTATAGCAATTTGATATCAAATCCGATTAATTAACACATATTTTGTTAAAGTAACACGATGGTGAATAAATAATTAACCTGATGTATAGTTTAATCAATGAAACGGTTGAATTATTTTCACTTTAGTAAGTTTGTTTTTATTTATTAACACTGTAAGAGTAAATAAACACTGTAAATTCAATACTGTAGTGAGTCATTTAGACAGAAAAGTTGCTCCAGAGCTTTGAATTATCATCTTGTTGCAGAACTTACATAAGCTTGAGCTTCAGATTTAAATGTTAACTGCTTCTGGACTTTTTGCTAGACATCTAGACATGCCAGCATCTATGCCACACTATCACCACCATGTTTGACTGTGGGTATGATGTGCTTATTGTAGAATGCTATTTAAGCTTCATGCCAGATGTAACCACAGTCATATATTCCAAATAGTTCTCATTTTGCCGCTCCACAAAACATTATCTGCAGAACACTTAAGGTTCATTGTGGTCTTTTTGGCCAGCGTTAAACGACTCTTTATGTCCTTTTTGGTTAGCAGAGTTCTTTTGTGACTCTCCTAATGAGCTGGTGATGAACAACGACTGAGCACTTCTGAAAAAAATCACCACTGTTCCACATTTTCTCTATTAAAAAGGACTTAGTGTATTTAGAGCCTTAACCTTTTCTAGAATGGTAATTGAATAAGTGTGGCATATTTTTATACATTTCTCTTCTATACATTAGTTTCTTTTGGGTGGCACGGTGGCTAAGTGGGTAGCACTGTCGCCTCACAGCAAGAAGGTCCTGGGTTCGATCCCCAGGTGGTGCGGTCCGGGTCCTTTCTGTGCGGAGTTTGCATGTTCTCCCCGTGTCTGCGTGGGTTTCCTCCGGGAGCTCTGGTTTCCTCCCACAGTCCAAAAACATGCAGCCAGACTAATTGAAGACACTGAATTGTCCTATAGGTACCTAGCTGCAAGGATGTATAAACCAGTGCATTGTAGTGCTGGTCCCAAGCCCGGATAAATAGGGAGGGTTGTGTCAGGAAGGGCATCCGGTGTAAAAACTGTGCCAAATCAATAATGCGGATCACGATCCACCGGCGACCCCTAACGGGAGCAGCCGAGGAAATAGAGAGAGAGATCTTATGAGTTTCTTTTGAATGTGGGATCTGCTACTTGTTAAAACTTTTTAGCTACTTTACATTGCAAAAAAAAAAAGTTCTATTTAAGTGATGTAACAGAGCTGCTGTAATTAAACCTGGTCGTGTTTAGTCAAACCCGGTTATTAGATTTAAATTTACATTTTCAACATTTAGCAGACGTTTTTATTCAAAGCGACTTACAGAACTGTGACAGTTTAAGCAGTTGAGGGTTAAGGGCCTAACAGTGGCAACCTGGCAGTGGTGGGGCTTGAACCAGCTACCTTTCGATTACTAGTCCAGTACCTTAACCACTAAGTTACAGCTGCCCACTGGTTAATTGGATACTTGATTTACTAAGAAGTTATTAAGATGTTATTGGATCTTTTTGATTGATCTGATTAATACTGTCAAATAAAAGTGTCATATAGATTTATTTGACAGACGGTCGTTGTTGGATCTGAACCGAGAGCGGAGGTACAGATCTCTATTTTGAGGCTCAGCTTCAGTGTGCATTCTAATTCAAGCCAAACAAACTTTTTAAATGCATTAAATTATATATTATTATTAATATATTATTGAAGTCATGAACGATGTAACTGTGACGCATTAAAATCACAAATACAAGCGGTTTTGTGTCATTATGGGAGTTTGTGTGTTAAACTGTGCACATGTGGTTCTGAGCATATTATTATAAATGTTTTACAGAAATTATTATGATTTTGCATGATTTGCAATCATTTTGTATTATGTCCCGATATACAGGTAGAACTCTGTGTATTATCTTATAATAAATACACTAGTTTTGTCAGGAAAAGCTTTATTATTAATAAATGTTAATATTTATCTAGCATTTGTAATACCCTTTCGCTACCTTAACAGTGTTTGTTTATCGTACTGTTCAATACATTTCACTGGTTTCCATTACATAAAGTATAAAGACGTGCTGATATGAAACTGTAATGTGTTGTATATTTTGGTAGGACACTGTAAGCTTGTTATGGATTAACCTACACCTAATGATGTTTGGTCATTAGTTAAATCTGTAGACTTCATACACCTCTAGTATTAACTGTATTAATTCCAGTGCTTTGCTGCAGTCCAAGTAGTTTCAGTGTTTATTGTGTTGTTCTGTGATTAGCATGCTGTTTATACATCAGTACTCTGATCACGACTCACACAAGTGCGTCACACGAAATATCCAGCTGTAGTGTTGTGTACATGAACCCTGTTACTATTCATTCAAAGCACACATATGCCACTGACATAAGAAAGACGATGTAATAAAATGATGCTTTATCATCTGTCAAAAAAGTAATGTATGTAATCATGGATGTAATCATGCGTCAGCCAATCAGAGATGAGAGATTCAGTCATTTAGGTCAGTAAAAAAAATAATAAGGCAAACCGCGGCTCAATCAACACCTATCCAAAACGTCCTGATCCAGCAATTTACATCTCAATGTAATGCTTATATATTACGAGGGATCTTCAAAAAGTTTCCTCACTTAATTTGGTTGGAAGGGGTGAGGGTGGGAGGAGTAGTAATCGGTCGTGTCTGAGAGACTGTGAGACGCTTACAGTCCGGATTTAGCGCCATCTGATTTCCACCTGTTTGGACGCTCAAAGAAGCTTTAAGGGGAAGAAGATTTTCATGTGATGATGATGTGAAGGCAGCGGTGCATCAGTGGCTACACAATTCTTCACAGTTCTACAATTACTAACTGTAGTCCATCTGTTTCTCTACATACTGTTTTAGCCTGCTTTCGCCCTGTTCTTCAATGGTCAGGACCCCCACAGGACCATTACAGAGCAGGTATTATGTGGGTGGTGGATCATTCTCAGCACTGCAGTGACACTGACATAGTGGTGGTGTGTTAGTGTGTGTTGTGCTGGTATGAGTGGATAAGACACAGCAATGCTGATGGAGTTTTTAAACACCTCACTGTCACTGCCGGATTGAGAATAGTCCACCAACCAAAAACATATCCAGCCAACAGCGCCCCGTAGGCAGCGTCCTGTGACCACTGATGAAGGTCTAGAAGATGATCAACTCGAACAGCAGCAATAGATGAGCGATCGTCTCTGACTTTACATCTACAAGGTGGACCAACTAGGTAGGAGTGTCTAATAGAGTGGACAGTGAGTGGACACGGTATTTAAAAACACCAGCAGCGCTGCTGTGTCTGATCCACTCATACCAGCACAACACACACTAACACACAACCACCATGTCAGTGTCACTGCAGTGCTGAGAATGATCCACCACCTAAATAATACCTGCTCTGTGGTGGTCCTGTGGGGGTCCTGACCATTGAAGAACAGGGTGAAAGCAGGCTAAAACAGTATGTAGAGAAATAGAAGGACTACGGTCAGTAATTGTAGAACTACAAAGTGCTTCTATAAGGTAAGTGGAGCTGATAAAATGGACAGTGAGTGTAGAAACAAGGAGGTGGTTTTAATGTTATGGTTATGGCTGATCTATATGTATATCTGATATATATGTGTGTATGTGTGTGTAAGTGTATGTAAACTTTTGACAATTGTGTGAGAGAGAGAGAGAGTGTGTAGCGTTGTGTGAAAGTGTTATTGATTTTTCTCTTCCTGTGTTTGTTCAGATAAAGCACCAGAGACCAGAACTGAGTTACCTGGACAGACCACGTCGTGTTAACAGGTACAACATTTTAACTTGTGGCATTTACCCATTAGCTCAAGCTCCCTCTGCGGGATGAGTGGGGTGGAGGGCAGAATGGGTTTTATGTTTAATATTCACAGAACGGTTTAAGTACACGAGACAGCCTTTAGTGGCGACCGTTGGGGTTCAGGCATCAACCAGGTGCCAATACTTTTAAACTAATTGAGAGTTTCTGGCATGGCAACCAGCCAGTGGTAAGCCTGGGATTTGATTTGAAAAATCTCCTCAGTTACACAAGTGCTTTGGGGTGGCATGGTGGCTCGGTGGGTAGCACCGTCACCTCACAGCAAGAAGGTCCTGGGTTCGATTCCCAGGTGGAGCGGTCTGGTTTCTTTCTGTGTGGAGTTTGCATCTCCCTGTGTCTGTGTGGGTTTCCTCCGGGAGCTCCGGTTTCCTCCCACAGTCCAAAAGACGTGCAAGTGAGGTGAACTGGAGATACAAAATTGTCCATGACTGTGTTTGACATTAAACTTGGGGCCTCCTAATGACGACCACGTCCCAGATTTTTAGTTTGTATTCAATTTATGCACTGTTTATGCAAAACAAGCTTCATGAATCATTCATCATACACCGACCAGCCATAACATTAAAACCACCTCCTTGTTTCTACACTCACTGTACATTTTATCAGCTCCACTTACCATATAGAAGCACTTTGTAGTTCTACAATTACTGACTGTAGTCCATCTGTTTCTCTGCATGCTTTGTTAACCCCCTTTCATGCTGTTCTTCAATGGTCAGAACCCCCACAGGACCACTACAGAGTAGGTATTATTTAGGTGGTGGATCATTCTCAGGACTGCAGTGACACTGACATGGTGGTGGTGTGTTAGTGTGTGTTGTGCTGGTATGAGTGGATAAGACACAGCAATGCTGATGGAGTTTTTAAACACCTCACTGTCACTGCTGGACTGAGAATAGTCCACCAACCAAAAACATCCAGCCAACAGCGCCCCATAGGCAGCGTCCTGTGACCACTGATGAAGGTCTAGAAGATGACCAACTCAAACAGCAGCAATAGATGAGCGATCGTCTCTGACTTTACATCTACAAGGTGGACCAACTAGGTAGGAGTGTCTAATAGAGTGGACAGTGAGTGGACACGGTATTTAAAAACTCCAGCAGCGCTGCTGTGTCTGATCCACTTATACCAGCACAACACACACTAACACACCACCACCATGTCAGTGTCAATGTAGTGCTGAGAATCATCCACCACCTAAATAATACCTGCTCTGTAGTGGTCCTGTGGGGGTCCTGACCATTGAAGAACAGGGTGAAAGCAGGTTAAAAAAGTATGTAGAGAAACAGATGGACTACAGTCAGTAATTGTAGAACTGCAAAGTGCTTCTATATGGTAAGTGGAGCTGATAAAATGGACAGTGAGTGTAGAAACAAGGAGGTGGTTTTAATGTTATGGCTGATCAGTGTATTAGCTATGTTAGATACATATAGTATAGTACATGATCACCTGACCATGTGCATGTTGGACCTCCCATTCTCAAACCATGGGCATGAATATGGAGCCATAACAGCTTCCATTCTTCTGGGAGAATTTTTGCCCATTTAGTCAAAACTCATTTGTGATGTCAGATGCTGATATTGCACATGATGACCTCACGTCTCATGGCTCACAGTCATGTTCCAGTTCATCCTGACGGTGCTTTAATGAGGTCAGAACTCAGTACAGGCCACTGGAGTTCCTCCACACCGATTCTTTAAATCTTTGTGAAAAAATTGCCCCCCTTGATTACTCAATCAGCCATGTGAACAGAGCCAGGGTTCATTTCAGCAGCTCTGTAGAATGTGAAACGTGTATGACTTATCTTCAACCTAGCCATCAAAGTCAAGCAGCAGACCTCAAGGTTTTCAGAGGTTCACCATTCTACAAGTGAGATCCATTATCTTCAAACAGAGAAAACATAAAACAGGAGGATTATAAACAGAACTGGCAACCTATTTTGGAATTCAAATTGAACTAGCATGTCTTTTCAAGCTCGGACAGTTTTGTGGTGATGTTTCAGGTTTCAGGACCTAAATGAGTCAGGGCGCATTCACATGAGAAGCTTTTGCGCCGGCTGTGCGCTATTCAGCACAAGTTAACCAGTTAGCTATTCAACACAGGTTATTTAGTTAGCTTTTAACGCAAGTTAGTCAGTTAACTTTTCAACACAATTTAGTCAATTAGCTATTCTACACAAGTTCGTCAGTTAACTTTTTAAACACAAGTTAGCCAGTTAGCTATTTAACACAAGTTAGTCAGTTAGCTTTTTAACACAAGTTAGCCAGTTAGCTATTTAACACAAGTTAGTCAGTTAGCTTTTTAACACAAGTTACGTAGTTAGCTATGCAGCAAAAGTAAGACAGTTAGCTCTACAACACAAGTTAGTTATACTGTACATCAAAAATTAGACAGTTAGCTATTCAATAAAAATTAGTCAGTTAGCTTTTCAACACAAGTTAGTTAGCTTTTTAACAGAGGTTATTTAGTTAGCTTTTTAACACAAGTTAGTTAGTTTTTCAACACAAATTAGCCAGGCAGCTTTTCAACACAAGTTAGTTACTATTCAACACAAGTTAGTCAGTTAACTTTTCAACACAATTTAGTCAATTAGCTATTCTACACAAGTTCGTCAGTTAACTTTTTAAACACGTTAGCCAGTTAGCTATTTAACACAAGTTAGCCAGTTAGCTATTTAACACAAGTTAGTCAGTTAGCTTTTTAACACAAGTTAGCCAGTTAGCTATTTAACACAAGTTAGTCAGTTAGCTTTTTAACACAAGTTAGTTAGCTATGCAGCAAAAGTAAGACAGTTAGCTCTACAACACAAGTTAGTTATACATCAAAAATTAGACAGTTAGCTATTCAATAAAAAATAGTCAGTTAGCTTTTTAACACAAGTTAGTTAGTTAGCTTTTTAACACAAGTTAGTTAGTTTTTCAACACAAATTAGCCAGGCAGCTTTTCAACACAAGTTAGTTACTATTCAACACAAGTTAGTCAGTTAGCTTTTCAACACAAGTTAGTCAGTTAGCTATACAACACAAGTTAGTTAGCTTATCAACACAAGTTAGGAAGTCAGCTATTCAACATGTTAGCCAGTCAGCTATTCAACACAAGTTAGTCAGCTTTTCAACACAAGTTAGCTAGGTAGCTTTACCACACAAGTTAGCTTTTTAACACAACACAAATTTGTATGTGTTATAAAAGCAATCCTGAAATGCTGTAGTTTTAAACTTGATGATGTCAGTCATTTTAGTGATTTATAACAAAGACATAAGAAAAGGCACATGAAGTACACAATATGGACAAAAGTATTAGGACACCCCCTCTGTTTTTTTTTAAATCATGTGTTTCAGAAACAACAATTGCAAACAGGTATAATAATAACCCTAACCCTAGGCTGTTTCCTGTTCTAAGATAGGCTGTGCCCCTGTTCACAAAGCAAAGTCTATAAAGACCTACAGTCCTACTGAACAGCCATGGAATTAACTGGAACGTCAACTTAGGCCTGAACAACATCAGTGCCCAGCCATCTGCATTTCGTTGCCTTGTACTGAGCAATGACAATAAATCCATCCATCCATCCATCCATCCATAAACCAAGATTACTCATATATTGAAGATTATGATGAACTCACACATGATAGGTCAGATATTTCCTGATACTAATGATACACCACACCCTTCATGAGCACAAATAATCACAAATTGCATTTGTTCATTTTTAGACCTGAGTGATGCATTTCTGGGTTCCATCATCAGCATCTGTTCGTATTTCCCCAACATTATCAAGTCATCACTGCTACTTCCGGGGCCGCTTTATAGCACTTGTAAAATCAACCCTCGGTTCTCAGATAAACATCATATTCTTCATATTATTTTGAATATTTGAATTTGAATTCACCTGATGGTGTCACTCTTATTACTCTTTGCGTACAGTTCAGTATTTCAGGAGGACATAGTGAGCTCAAAGGACAGTGGCCATGGAGACAGCGAACAAGGAGACAGTGACCATGATGCTACAAACCGCCTACACTCCTCTGGTTAGTATCACTTTATCGACTCCATATCATAACCTTGCTCTTGTCAGCATTCCAATGCATCCTGTTTTGGTTAAAGAATAACATTCAGATTCTGTAATATTAATATTCCCATTTAATTCAATAAGGGTTTGATTTAGATTGTAAGTATCCAGAGTTAACAGGCTAGCACTGAGAGTTGGAGTTCCCTTACTAATGACGGTTCAGGGTGGATAAAAACATCTGATTTTGTTGCTGAAAATTTTAAATAAACATCAACAAAGTAATTAGCGCTAGAGTTGTTGGGAGATGTTGATCAGTTAGCTTTTCAACACAGGTTAGCCAGTTAGCTTTTCAACACAAATTTGGACGTAATGTTATCAGTCATTTTAGTGATTCATAACAAAGATATAAGAAAAGGCACATAAAGTACACTACAAGGACAAACGTATTGGGACACCCCTTTTCTTTTTTTTAATTAATGTGCTTCAGATTTATTTTGTAAGATCGCTAGATGGTTAAGCATGGGTAAGAACGTGTTTCCACAGCTTCAGAGTACGATGGACACTGCTTCATCTGACACCTGGCAAAAATAAAACCTTTATCACGCTCATGGGGTCTTTTACTGATGTCGCTTTTAAATATGGTTTAGAAGTACTGTAATAGCAGTAAGTGCTGTAACTGAGAACAGATCCTTTTTATGCTATGCTAGGTGCTTCGGAACTTTGCGTTCTGTTCTGCAAGCTTATGTAACTTCACACCTGAGCTGTTGTTGCTACTAGAGTACTAAATCACAGTCTCTAACATAGCTGCAAGGCTTTGCAGAGCTTCAGCACACAGCTCAATGTAAAACTGATGCTCTTTAAAATGCTCTTTCACAACTCATATGGGAATCAAAATAATATACTGAAACGTCCAGTTAGCATTTGTTTGACAACCATTGAACAGAGATTCATCCGTTAGACACAATAATCCAGTTTTTTTAATTATTTTATATATTTTTACAGTTTATTTACCAGAGTTAAAAAGATTAAAACTACACACTGTACTTGCAGTTATATTCAGCAATCCATCGTTCATCCACAAATATTAAAGGCAATAATATATGGACTTATATAACTCAACTTCATTTCAACTGTTGGTTCTACTTTATTATTTGGATTTCCAAATGATGTCTGGTATCTCTCCTCCAGGGTGCCAATTCTAACGGTCCCTTTAAGTGGTATGAGCATGCGCATTATTGTGTGAGAGAGCGTTCAGACATCAACAGATAAGCACGCATGATGATTAGCTCAGGTTGTAGCCTGACTGTTCTACTCTACTGCTGCCAGCCTGGATTGTGCTGAGTGGAAGTGTGGGTGCTCCTATGCCCAATAAATACTCTCTATTACCCTGCACTGGTTGTCTCCTGTGTGTATTTCCTTCGGAGGACTGGGCAAGTAGCTAAGCGCCATTAGTCTCTATCCAAACTTACTCCAATCTTAGTGGTGGGCTAGCATAATAGACCGCTGTGCAACCCAAACATGTTCATTTCTATTTGCTGATTAAAACCTTTTGCTGTTTGGAGCTGTTAGTTGCATTAGGAGTAATAATAATAATAATTAATAAAAATAATTATCCTTTATAATTATTGTAAATAATCATTTACTATTGTACAAGAGATCCAGGAATATCTGATAACAGCAGTTCTTTTTCACCATATCAGTATCAAATTGTATTCATTATTATTATTAAAGTTTATTAATATATAATAATAATAAATACAATTTGATACTGATATTGTATTTTAATGTATTTAAAAAAAACTTTTTTAAATAACTTATTGTGTTTACTTGAGCATCAGGCTTTTTTTTTTTATATTAGGAGACAATTTAAACAATATACAATACAATAACAACAAAATACTTTACATAACACACTTTCTCAAATTTTTTATAACTGTGTGTGTGTTACAGACCTCTTCTCCAACTGTACAGACGAGTGTAAGGCTCTCGGGCACTCAGACCGTTGCTGGATGCCCTCCTTCGTCTCTGGAGATGGTCGCCATGGTGCCGATTACCGTAGCAACCTGCACGTCCCTGGGATGGACGCGGTGATGGACGGAGAGGTAGAGATGAGCGCACCGACCGACGACGACCCGTCGTTCTCTACATTCGGAAAAGATAAAACACACCATGGCACACACACTCCTTACACACACACTTACCTGTGTGAGTACACACCCACGCATGCACGCACACACACACAAACACACACAGAACATAGAGTTTAGTTAGCAAGTAAAGACTGACTTATGGTAAATGTCTGTGTGTAAGGGGTGTGTAAACTTTTAGTAAGTGTGTTTAGTACAATAGTCTGTACTGCACACAACTCGCTCTGATTCCACCACACTGCCTGCTTTCAAATACACACACACCCAGCCTTTCACATGCATGTACTCAACCCAGAGATGGGGACTCGAGTCGCACGTAAGTTGCACACACAGCGACTCGACTCAGACTCGTTTGAAATGACTCAGACTCGACTCGTGACTCGCATAAAATGACTTGTGGACAACAGAAGTCAGCAACATTATATATATAAATTATTTATATATATATACAGTGTATCACAAAAGTGAGTACACCCCTCACATTTCTGCAGATATTTAAGTATATCTTTTCATGGGACAACACTGACAAAATGACACTTTGACACAATGAAAAGTAGTCTGTGTGCAGCTTATATAACAGTGTAAATTTATTCTTCCCTCAAAATAACTCAATATACAGCCATTAATGTCTAAACCACCGGCAACAAAAGTGAGTACACCCCTTAGTGAAAGTTCTTGAAGTGTCAATATTTTGTGTGGCCACCATTATTTCCCAGAACTGCCTTAACTCTCCTGGGCATGGAGTTTATCAGAGCTTCACAGGTTGCCACTGGAATGCTTTTCCACTCCTCCATGACGACATCACGGAGCTGGCGGATATTCGAGACTTTGCGCTCCTCTACCTTCCGCTTGAGGATGCCCCAAAGATGTTCTATTGGGTTTAGGTCTGGAGACATGCTTGGCCAGTCCATCACCTTTACCCTCAGCCTCTTCAATAAAGCAGTGGTCATCTTAGAGGTGTGTTTGGGGTCATTATCATGCTGGAACACTGCCCTGCGACCCAGTTTCCGGAGGGAGGGGATCATGCTCTGCTTCAGTATTTCACAGTACATATTGGAGTTCATGTGTCCCTCAATGAAATGTAACTCCCCAACACCTGCTGCACTTATGCAGCCCCAGACCATGGCATTCCCACCACCATGCTTGACTGTAGGCATGACACACTTATCTTTGTACTCCTCACCTGATTGCCTCCACACATGCTTGAGACCATCTGAACCAAACAAATTAATCTTGGTCTCATCAGACCATAGGACATGGTTCCAGTAATCCATGTCCTTTGTTGACATGTCTTCAGCAAACTGTTTGCGGGCTTTCTTGTGTAGAGACTTCAGAAGAGGCTTCCTTCTGGGGTGACAGCCATGTAGACCAATTTGATGTAGTGTGCGGCGTATGGTCTGAGCACTGACAGGCTGACTCCCCACCTTTTTAATCTCTGCAGCAATGCTGACAGCACTCCTGCGCCTATCTTTCAAAGACAGCAGTTGGATGTGACGCTGAGCATGTGCACTCAGCTTCTTTGGACGACCAACGCGAGGTCTGTTCTGAGTGGACCCTGCTCTTTTAAAACGCTGGATGATCTTGGCCACTGTGCTGCTGCTCAGTTTCAGGGTGTTGGCAATCTTCTTGTAGCCTTGGCCACCTTCATGTAGCGCAACAATTCGTCTTTTAAGATCCTCAGAGAGTTCTTTGCCATGAGGTGCCATGTTGGAACTTTCAGTGACCAGTATGAGAGAGTGTGAGAGCTGTACTACTAAATTGAACACACCTGCTCCTTATGCACACCTGAGACCTAGTAACACTAACAAATCACATGACATTTTGGAGGGAAAATGACAAGCAGTGCTCAATTTGGACATTTAGGGGTGTAGTCTCTTAGGGGTGTACTCACTTTTGTTGCCGGTGGTTTAGACATTAATGGCTGTATATTGAGTTATTTTGAGGGAAGAATAAATTTACACTGTTATATAAGCTGCACACAGACTACTTTTCATTGTGTCAAAGTGTCATTTTGTCAGTGTTGTCCCATGAAAAGATATACTTAAATATCTGCAGAAATGTGAGGGGTGTACTCACTTTTGTGATACACTGTATATATATAAAATCCGACATCATTCTGATTGTGTTATTTTCTGCTCTCTAATAACGCTCCGGCCGTCTTAACCCACAACACACACAATGGCTAAATGTTCCAGCCAGCTTCCGGCGTAGTGATGAAGCGTCGCTCCCTACTTAAAATGGTGGAATACCCTAATTAGTGCACTTCACAGTAACAGATAATGTGAATGGAACACTCCTACAGAATTGGCACTAATGATTGTATGAACTGCTTTCTGAATCAGTCAGACCTTCTGATCGTAATGTTTAGTAAGAAATGCTGTTATTTGCATGTATTCAGTTTGCGTCACACAGATGATTGTCAATGAAACACTTGATTTATTTTCTAACGAGTTCGTGTTTTACTTCACAACCAGGAAAAGTTAGGAGGTTTTTAATTATAAGCACATTTACAAAATAATGGATTATAATCGTAATGGGACACACGCTTTCAATTTAATAGCATCTGGAAGAACATAAGCTAAGGTAAGCAGTATTATGGATTTTGGCCGCTGTGCTGTTATTTGAAATGAAAACAAACATCAGTTTAAGCTTTTAACTGGTACCGAGGAAAGTAAAGGCACTAAGTAAAACGGCAAAATACAGCCGCTAATCTGTTGCTGTTGTTTTTTTAACTGGACTTACAGATTATTTGTTTATTTCTGCGCTACAGTTTCAATATATGTTTTGTGTAGATTATATTGACTCGTGACTCGACTCGGACTCTAGCCTAAAGACCCGTGACTCGACTCGGACTCTAGCCTAAAGACCCGTGACTCGACACGGACTCTAGCCTAAAGACTCGTGACTCGACTCGGACTCGGATTTTGTGACTTGTGAGCATCTGTGTTTTAGTACTGCACACAACTCGCTGTGATTCCACCACACTGCCTGCTTCCAAATACACACACACAGCCTTTCACATGCATGTACTCAACCTAAGTTTTAATAACACTGTAATGCATTTATTAACATTTTACCATTTCATTTTTATTACTGATGTTACTTCATATTTTATATACTTACATCTTTTAGTAATTACATAATACAATACAGAATTTCATACAGAATGTGTATGAAATTTGGTCAGGTGTGTCAAAAATGTTGCATATAGGTGTGGGTTTAGTTTCTAATAAATGACAAAATTACTAACACATTTGTTACATTATAATACATATTTGTATGTACAAGTTTGAATGATTTATTAAAATTAATACTGTATTTCTTTCCTTTTAGCACGTAAGAGGGTTTCCTAGCACGTTCTGCACCGACAGTGCATCTGAAACATCATGAACTGAGCAGCCAAACCTTGAGCAGCCAAAAATATCCAGCGGTGTGTTTACATTTTTATTTAGATTCCGTCATTGCTGATTTATTTTGTAAGCCGATCTGATGGACGCTGGACTCTAAGAGAGCATTCTCAGCCGGACTGAGGAAACAGCACTTTTCCAAAAAAAATAAATGGAACAAAAAGGATGGACCATACAAAAAGAAGAAAGGACAACAAGTTAAGAAGACAACAATGGATGGATTACAGAAAAAAGAATAAAAACACAATACAAAGGATTAATGGATGTTTTGGACATGAACTGATGAATCTCAGTCTCTGTTTAGTTGATTGTAAACTGACCAATCTGAACCCTTTATCTGTGTAACACACACACACACACACACACACACACACACACACACACACACACACACACACACACACACACACACACACACACACACACTTACTCGTAATGGTTAGATATACGTAGGTGACAAAATATCCATGTATTTCCATGTACATTGTATCTAAAAATTATTATTTAGTTTATTAAAGCTGCAGTTAAGAGTAAAATGCATTTTGGTTGCAATTAAGGTACAAATTTTAAAATGATCAAACTACAGACAATAACTAGTAACTATATATATATATATATACTGTATATATATATATATATATATATAGTATATATACGTATATATATATATATACAGTGTATCACAAAAGTGAGTACACCCCTCACATTTCTGCAGATATTTAAGTATATCTTTTCATGGGACAACACTGACAAAATGACACTTTGACACAATGAAAAGTAGTCTGTGTGCAGCTTATATAACAGTGTAAATTTATTCTTCCCTCAAAATAACTCAATATACAGCCATTAATGTCTAAACCACCGGCAACAAAAGTGAGTACACCCCTAAGAGACTACACCCCTAAATGTCCAAATTGAGCACTGCTTGTCATTTTCCCTCCAAAATGTCATGTGATTTGTTAGTGTTACTAGGTCTCAGGTGTGCATAGGGAGCAGGTGTGTTCAATTTAGTAGTACAGCTCTCACACTCTCTCATACTGGTCACTGAATGTTCCAACATGGCACCTCATGGCAAAGAACTCTCTGAGGATCTTAAAAGACGAATTGTTGCGCTACATGAAGATGGCCAAGGCTACAAGAAGATTGCCAACACCCTGAAACTGAGCTGCAGCACAGTGGCCAAGATCATCCAGCGTTTTAAAAGAGCAGGGTCCACTCAGAACAGACCTCGCGTTGGTCGTCCAAAGAAGCTGAGTGCACGTGCTCAGCGTCACATCCAACTGCTGTCTTTGAAAGATAGGCGCAGGAGTGCTGTCAGCATTGCTGCAGAGATTGAAAAGGTGGGGGGTCAGCCTGTCAGTGCTCAGACCATACGCCGCACACTACATCAAATTGGTCTGCATGGCTGTCACCCCAGAAGGAAGCCTCTTCTGAAGTCTCTACACAAGAAAGCCCGCAAACAGTTTGCTGAAGACATGTCAACAAAGTACATGGATTACTGGAACCATGTCCTATGGTCTGATGAGACCAAGATTAATTTGTTTGGTTCAGATGGTCTCAAGCATGTGTGGCGGCAATCAGGTGAGGAGTACAAAGATAAGTGTGTCATGCCTACAGTCAAGCATGGTGGTGGGAATGCCATGGTCTGGGGCTGCATGAGTGCAGCAGGTGTTGGGGAGTTACATTTCATTGAGGGACACATGAACTCCAATATGTACTGTGAAATACTGAGCAGAGCATGATCCCCTCCCTCCGGAAACTGGGTCGCAGGGCAGTGTTCCAGCATGATAATGACCCCAAACACACCTCTAAGACGACCACTGCTTTACTGAAGAGGCTGAGGGTAAAGGTGATGGACTGGCCAAGCATGTCTCCAGACCTAAACCCAATAGAACATCTTTGGGGCATCCTCAAGCGGAAGGTGGAGGAGTGCAAAGTCTCGAATATCCGCCAGCTCCGTGATGTCGTCATGGAGGAGTGGAAAAGCATTCCAGTGGCAACCTGTGAAGCTCTGGTAAACTCCATGCCCAGGAGAGTTAAGGCAGTTCTGGGAAATAATGGTGGCCACACAAAATATTGACACTTCAGGAACTTTCACTAAGGGGTGTACTCACTTTTGTTGCCGGTGGTTTAGACATTAATGGCTGTATATTGAGTTATTTTGAGGGAAGAATAAATTTACACTGTTATATAAGCTGCACACAGACTACTTTTCATTGTGTCAAAGTGTCATTTTGTCAGTGTTGTCTCATGAAAAGATATACTTAAATATCTGCAGAAATGTGAGGGGTGTACTCACTTTTGTGATACACTGTATATATATATATATATATATATATATATATATATATATATATATATACACATACATACACACTGATCAGCCATAACATTAAAACCACCTCCTTGTTTCTACACTCACTGTCCATCTTATCAGCTCCACTTACCATATAGAAGCACTTTGTATTTCTACAATTACTAACTGTAGTCCGTCTGGTTGTCGACATACTTTTTAAGCCTGCTTTCACCCTGTTCTTCAATGGTCAGGACCCCCACAGGACCACCACAGAGCAGGTATTATTTAGGTGGTGTTATCCAGAAGCATTGCTGTGTCTCATCCACTCATACCAGCACAACACACACTAACACACCACCACCATGTCCGGGTCACTGCAGTGCTGAGAATGATCCACCACCCAACTAATACCTGCTCTGTGGTGGTCCTGTGAGTCCTGACCATTGAAGAACAGCATGAATGGGGGTTAACAAATCATGCAGAGAAACAGATGGACTACAGTCAGTAATTGTAGAACTACAAAGTGCTCCTATATGGTAAGTGGAGCTGAGTGTAGAAACAAGGAGGCGTATATATATGTATGAAAATCCCTCGTGTGTATATACACACACGATTAGGCATAACATTATGACCACCTTCCTAATATTGTGTTGGTCTCCCTTTTGCAGCCCCATATGCAACAAACTGAGATGCTCTGTGTATTCTGACACCTTTCTATCAGAACCAGCATTAACTTCTGCAGCAATTTGAGCTACAGTAGCTCGTCTGTTGGATCGGACCACACTGGCCAGCCTTCGCTCCCCAGGTGCATCAATGAGCCTTGGTCGCCCATGACCCTGCCGCCGGTTTACCACTGTTCCTTCCTTGGACCACTTTTGATAGATGCTGACCACTGCAGACCGGGAACACCCCACAAGAGCTGCAGTTTCGGAGATGCCCTGACCCAGTCGTGTAGCTATCACAATTTGGCCCTTGTCAAACTCACTCAAATCCTTACGCCTGTTTATTTTTCCTGCTTCTAACATCAACTTTGAGGATAAAATGTTCACTTGCTGCGTAATATATCCCATCCACTAACAGTGCCGTGATGAAGAGATAATCAGTGTTATTCACTTCACCTGTCAGTGCTCATAATGTTATGTCTAGTCGGTATATATGTATATGTAAGGGACCTTAATGCTCTGATATGAGATAACATTCAGCTATTTACATTCACTGTGTACATCTTGTACAAAAGTCTTTAAAATGTTTCAGATTTTTGTGCTTGACTTTGGCCTTGTTTTTCTTTTGTTCTTCTTTTTAGTTCGGTAGTATCATAAATGTCCTTCAGCCTCTGTTATCTTACAAACCTGCGAGTGCTGCGAGCATAAAAACAGCCTGATAAAGCTACATAAATTCTGCACAAAGACAAGCAATGTTAAACCTGTGTGGTTTGGTAAACAACGTACATCTATATAAAAAAAAACAATTATTTATTAGTAAAAGTGTGCAGAATATGAAGAGCTAATACTGAAAAAGAAAAGTAAAACGCTGCCCACGCCTTCTTTACACGTGTACAGCCCTCCTCTTCTCGTCCGTGCTTCCTGCACGGACGTCTTTTCTGCCAATCAGGGTCCTTACACAGCGTATGAAGACCCACCCACCCACATATAGTCCGGTCCCCACCCTGCAGATACGATGGCCAATTCGTATCTGCTGCAGGCACTGCCGATTATGCCCGCCAGATGGCGCTGTGCCACCTGGGCGCTGAATGCATTCTAGTTCATGCCTAAATGTAGAATGAATGTAATGTAAAAAAATGAACACCTAGGTTTATAAACTGACTCAGTGTCATAAACGAGAACCTGGCAACCACTTCCAACAACACAACTCCCAGGTCAAACGATCCAGGCCCTTTCTTTGTGGAGTTTGCATGTCCTCCCCGGGTCTGCTTGGGTTTCCTCCGGGAGCTTCGGTTTCTTCCCACAGTACAAAGACGTGCAAGTGAGGTGAATTGGAGACACTAAATTGTCCATGACTGTGTTTGACATTAAACGAGACGAGTAACTACCTGTGCTGTCAATAATGTAACCAAAGTGTGTAAAACATGACGTTAAAATCCTAATAAATAAATAAATAAACATCAGGGGCTTCCCTTAAAAAGACATTGCCTTATGCCAAGTTCACACTACACGACTTTCCAAGTCGTCAGGTCGCTGTACAGTTCACACTACACGACTGGATCTAATCGGGAGTCTTTCAAGTCGTTCTGTATTTCACACTACGTGACTGGGGGGTTTCACACTACACGATCTATCACCAACTGGAATCGCAGACGAGCTTCTCTGGTCTCTCAAACTACGTTTTGTCTTGCGAGAAGTGATGAAAGGTTTAATGATACCACGTCCAAAAATGCACGTCAACAAGTAGCAAGCATGGATTGTTCAACAGCGAGTTGGAGGTTAATAAATATTTTTGCAATGCAACGTTGGTGTTATGTTTTGTAGAGAACGATAAGGTCAGAAATACTGTATAAAACGCGTGTGTGTGTGCGCTGATGTATTCTGATATAAACTATATTATGCCCCTGTCCCACCTTTTTACACTCCTACTCCTGCGTTTCCCTTCACACCGTATCTTGCAATCTCATTGGCTGTTCGACATAGCACTCATTGCCAGTCGGGCAACTCAGATTCAGATATTTGACAAGCTAGAAATCTCGTTTTGGTCGCCGAGCACTCGCCGCTCGGATCGAGTTGTTGGGTAGTTTACACAGCGATTGAGGGCCGAGTTTCGATCGCCGAGCCGGCAAATCTAGCGCCGACCAGTCGCCGAGCGAAAATCAGGGCAAAAATCTTAGTGGCAGCATATGTTGCTCTAAAATGCATTTGTACCATTAGGGTTGGCCCTTCTTCTCTTTGTCAATCAAAAATCAAAGATCACAGACATTCAATGTTTGTTTTTATGTACAGAAATGATTATTTATTCATTTTGGACTGTAGGTGGTAAAATTCCTTAATTTACTGCAGTCACAAATGGAAAAATATTGGACTGTTCGCTCACACAGTGATAAACGTCGATCCATCCTTGCCCATCCTAGCTCTACCTTTTTTTAAACTTAATCATGGCAGCATCGGCAGTTTTAGATTTCAATCTTTCACCATTTCACAGTGTTAGTTTTAATTTGCCCCGTCCCAATTTTTTTTTTCATTAAATGATGAGTTATATGTTCACAAAAGCCAGTGAAACATTATATTTCTCTTTTTAGTGCAGTTTTAATTAAATGGCTGTAAAAGACTGTCAATGTATTTATAATATATTTTTCACAACCTTATCGCCAAGGCTCATACGCCAGGTTCTTACATAAAGTGATTTTTCTCACAGAACGTGAACGTATTCTGCCCGAAACACCTACGTATATCTAACCCCGAGTGTATAAAGCTGATGTGTAATGTATATTTGGAAAAGGTTTAAAATATACAATCACTGTCCGGATGTTGTGTGTTTTTTTCCTGTGTGAGAGTGTAATTGTAATACACAATCATATATATATATTATATCTATATATATATATATATATATATATATATATATATAAATACACATACCCATCTAAATCCAGCTCTATATATAATGTTGGGTTCATGTTTTTATGAACAATAACAGACACCTGGAATAAAATCCTCACACTTTTAAACTGTACAGAATAAACTCGGTGTGTTTCTTTCTTTATGTGTTTACAGAAATATGTGGGACCTCACGTCCCTCTGGCAAATTACTGAATAAGTATTTATTATGTTTGGGTGGCGGCACTTTTGTACACAAGGTTTTGCTTCTTTTCTTTTTTAAAAGTATTTATTTTTAAAAAATGGGAACAAGATTTTCACTCTTTGTATTTTTGTAATTGTCTGACTTTCCTTTTTCTTTTCTTTAGTTTTTCTTTAGTTCTTTTTTAATGTTATTTTCTCTCTCTGCGTTTATCAGGTGCATTTTTCATTTTCTGTCTGGCTGACTTTGGAAGCTCGTTTAATGTTTTACTTTTTCATGAGTTTTGAGTTTTCGAGTTTGAGGGGTGAGATGAATCACCTGCTCATCCAATCAGAACTGAAAAATAAAAACTATCCACAGTGCATTACAGCCCAGAGCACAAGATAGATATATATCATTACCTCTGTAATACACACGCACAGTAACACAACACATACAGTAACACACACACAGAATAACACACAGTAACACAATTACAGTAACACACACAGAATAACACACATGTACAGTAACACACACACATTAACACAGAATAACACACACAGAGTAACACAACACACACAATAACACCCACAGTTAGACACAACATAAGTAACACACACAATAACAGTAACACCCAATAATACACAAACACACTAGCACATACACTAACACATGGTAACACACAGAACACACACACATACACACACACACTGAGTAATACAAAACACATACAACATGTATAATAACACACACAGAGTAACACACACAGTAACACTTACAATACACACAGTTACACAACAGAACACAACACAAAACAACACACAATCACACAGAGTAACACACAACACACACAGTAACACAAAAAACGACACAAACAGTAACACAATAATACACAATTACACACTAGCAGAACACAACACAAATACACAATCGCACAGAGTAACACACAACACACACAGTAACACACAACACACACAGTAACACACAACACAAACAGTAACACACAATAACACAGTAACACACAATAACGGTAACACTAGCACACAATAATACACAGTAACACACATTTACACATACACTGTAACACACAATAACAGTAACTTCACCCACTAACACACTGTCCACACAACGTAGCTTGCAATAATACACACAGTAACACAATAACACACAGTAACAAACTGTAACACACATACAATGTAATACACACAATGTAATACAGTAATAAACAGGTTCATTTTTACAGTGACATGAATGAATGTAGGGAAGACAGTAAATCTGTTCTACAGAAGATCAAAACAACAAGCAAAAGGACTGATTTTACAATCCTGACCCCATCCTTACACACACACACACACACACACACACACACACACAATACACAGGCCTGCAGTGGCAACACTCATAGCTGGTGGCAAGGACTCTATGCTAACTCATACTGAATATTTACCCAGAATTCTCATAAACACCACTGTGGAAATGTCCCAAATCAAACACGTTTGTTTACTATATAGTGCACATACACATTACTTGTCAACTGTGGATTAAACAGATCAGATCTCTGGCAGTCACTCACAGCTCAGGCTAGATGAAGCTAGTTGTTACCCCCAAACCAGCACACACAACCAACCCAAACCACCAGCCCAAACCACCAGCCCAAACCACCAGCCCAACTTCTAACCCTAAACAACACATCTACAAAATCTGCCCAAACAACCAGTCCTGTAAGCCAAACCAGTCTAGTGAGCTCTAACAGGTTAAAACCAGTCCAAATACAGTTCTGTTTAACCAAACACTGACCCACTGCCTCATGGGTTGTCCAGGATGATGACAACAGTCGCAGCTCAGGCTAGAGGAAGCTAGTTGTTACCCACAAACCAGCACACATAACCAGCCCAAACCACCAGCCCAACTTCTAACCCTAAACAACAATCCCAAAACATCTGCTCAAACAACCAGTCCAAAGATCCAGCCAAAACAACCAGCAAGTCAAGAAAATCTGCCCAAACATCCAGTCCAATGAGTCAAACCAGTCTAGTCAGCTGAGGAAGTTCAACAACTGCACTACTCCATCGTGTATTTCAGTCATCAAACAGCTTGGACTCCTTCGCCGGCCTCGTTATATTCACAGGGGCTCCCGGAGAAAGCTTGTTTATCTTCGAAACGGTAACGCTATTCCATCCTTCTGGTCAGCCGTGCGCACTGTCGCTCCGCAAACACGTCATCAGAGCGCTGCTGCCTTGCACACCAGTAGCGGTGTAGTCTCCATGACAACGCTGTCCACGGAGTGGGATGGGAAACGCGGAGTGGACTTAGCAAATCTCCGTTCTCTTCCTCGTTCCTCACAGCCAACTACACAACAATACCACTTGAAAATGGCATTGCTTAATGTTCGTTCACTCAACACAAAAAGTACTGTACTTAGTGAATTTATATCTGACAGTGAACTAGACTTTTTCTGTCTCACTGAAACTTGGCATAAACCCTTGGATTATTTTACGTTAAATCAGACCACGCCAATGGGATACTCGTATATTGATGAACCTCGTATGGAAGGGCGAGGTGGTGGTGTTGCTGCAGTCTATAGGGATGATATTAAAATAACCACTTTGTCTTTTCCTGCTGCTCTTTCTTTTGAACACCTGGCTTTCAAGTTGTCAGGGCCTACTCCTCTGGTCACTGCTGTAGTTTATCGTCCGCCAAAGCCAAACGCTTCCTTTCTCTCTGATTTTTCAGATTTTTTAACCCAGCTTAGTGCCCTCTCATCCTCTGTACTGCTTATGGGTGATTTTAACATCCATATTGATGACAACAACTGTAAATTTGCCAGGGAATTTTTGGAATTGTTACAGTGTTTTAATTTCACACAACATATACATTTTCCAACTCATAAAAAAGGTCATACTCTTGACCTTGTCTGCTCTACTGGTGTCCTAGTTCATCAGCCGTCCAGCCATGACCTTACTGTCTCTGATCATTTGACAATCATCATGGACATTGAGGTCACTAGGCCCATCACTAGAGCTAAACGTAAAATATCCTTCAGGAATCTTCAATATATCTCTCCCTCTGCTTTCTCAGATTCTCTTGTTAAAAAGATGTCTGTCTGTCCTGTACTGTCTAGTAATTCATCTGACCTTGTCGATTACTATAATGACATACTCGCCTCATGTCTTGATGAGCTGGCTCCTTTGAGAACCAAATTTGTTTCATTTAGTCATTCCGCACCATGGTACACAATTGAGCTTCACCAAATGAAATCCCGTAAACGCCAGCTTGAAAGACTTTATAAGAAAACCGGTCTAACAGTACATTATCAGATTTATTCTGATTATCTTCAACATTACAAAGACGCTCTTACGGCAGCCCGATCCACTTACTATTCCGAACTCATACATGCTGGATCAACAAATCCTAAGACTCTCTTTTCCACAATAAATAAACTTCTCAAACCAGTTGACAATACTACCAATTCCTTTACAGTTGACAAGTGTAACTCTTACCTCTCATTTTTTCAAACAAAAGTTGAGAATATCCACAATTTTCTGACAGTTTCCCCTGTCATCTCTGTTTCTCCGCCTATCTCATCTCAATTTATTACCCAGCCTCTGTCTCAGTTCTCACCTGTGTCTCTTTTGGACCTATCTGAGATCTTAACAGGGATGCGAAGCTCCACTTGTGTTTTGGATCCTGCTCCATCAAAACTTGTTAAGGGTTGTTTTCCAGTTATCTCATCACTTATCACAGAGATAATCAATTCCTCTCTTAGTTCTGGCTCAGTCCCTCAATCACTCAAATTGGCTGCTGTTACTCCCATACTTAAAAAACCTGGACTTGACTCTAACATTATGAGTAACTTTCGGCCCATTTCCAATCTTCCATTTCTGTCGAAAATACTGGAACGTGTTGTTGCCTCACAGCTCAAAGATCACCTAAATTCCAATAATCTATTTGAATCATTTCAGTCTGGTTTCCGCCCCCAGCACAGCACTGAGTCAGCCCTCCTCAAAGTCACAAATGACCTTCTTCTTTCCTCAGACTCTGGACAAATTAATATTCTCGTCCTCCTTGATCTTACTGCAGCTTTTGACACCATTAATCACTCCATTCTTCTGTCCCGCCTTGAATCCTCTGTCAACATCACTGGTACTGCCCTTTTGTGGTTAAGGTCATATCTCATAAACAGACAACAGTTTGTTAATATCAACAATTGTAGTTCTGCCATTGCTCCACTGTCCCAAGGCGTTCCCC
Source organism: Trichomycterus rosablanca (assembly GCF_030014385.1). Classification (NCBI taxonomy): domain Eukaryota; kingdom Metazoa; phylum Chordata; class Actinopteri; order Siluriformes; family Trichomycteridae; genus Trichomycterus; species Trichomycterus rosablanca. The sequence goes on along the minus strand of NC_086001.1, from coordinate 7,156,578 downwards.
AAGGCTCAGTGTTAGGTCCCCTTTTGTTTATTCTTTATATGCTCCCCCTTGGTGACATCATACGTCGGCATGGTTTACATTTCCACTGCTATGCTGATGATATTCAGCTTTACATCTCCTCCAAATCCATTAATACTGAACTTCACTCCACTCTGACAAATTGCATCACTGAAATGAAATTGTGGATGAAAGCTAATTTCCTCAAATTAAACTGTGAAAAATCAGATATGATCATCGTAGGTCCTACAACCCTGGCAAAAACCACAAAAAAATTTCAAATTACCATTGATAATGACACTTTGTCTCCGTCTTCTAACATCCGAAATCTTGGTGTAATTTTTGATAGCAACCTCTCTTTTGACCGCCATGTAAATCACATCACCAAAACTGCTTTCTTTCATCTAAAAAACATAGCACGTCTACGTCCATCACTCTCCTTTTCTGCCGCCGAAACCTTGATTCATGCTTTTATTACATCCAGAATTGATTATTGCAATAGCATCCTTTATGGTACATCTAACAAAATCCTAAAAAAACTTCAGTATATCCAGAATTCAGCTGCTCGCCTCCTTACTCATACTCGCTCCCGTGATCATATTACACCTGTTCTACAAAAACTTCATTGGCTTCCCGTTGCTCAACGCATTCAATTCAAAATTCTTCTATTCACTCACAAAGCTCTCCATAATCAGGCCCCATCCTACCTCACCGACCTGCTCCATCAGCACATTCCCTCCCGTAGCCTTCGCTCTTCTGAGGCTAACCTACTGTCCATACCCTCTAGGACCAAGCACCGGACCTGGGGTGACAGGGCCTTTTCCATAGCTGCTCCATCTTTATGGAATGCTCTCCCCAAACACCTACGAGATTGTCCTGACCTGTCCAAATTCAAGTCACTTCTCAAAACTCATCTATTCAGAGTGGCATTTAACTTGTAACAACACAAAATAAATGCTTTTATTTTTGCTATTCTTTTTAATAGTTTTTATACTTAGATCACGACAGAAATGTGAAGTCCTAGATCCTAAAACTTGTAAAGTTTTCAGTTTCCTGATTGCATGTAAATCTGTCCTGTTTCTGTCTAATTTTAAGAAATTGTTCTATATTTGTTGTTCTCTCTCATAATTTAGCTAATTTTTAATGAACTGTCTTATGCTGCTCTCTTTGTTTTTATCTTAATTATTCTTGATGTTGATGTACTATTTTGATTTTGTACTATGATTTGTATGGTGTATGTACGTATTTGTTTTGATTATTTGTCTTATGTAAAGCGTCTTTGAGTATCTTGAAAAGCGCTATATAAATAAAATGTATTATTATTATTATTATTAGTCAGCCCTAACAGGTTAAAACCAGTGAAAATACACCTCTGTTAAACCAAACACTGCCCTACTGACTGATGGGTTGTCCAGGATGACGACTAATGAAATAAACCCTAACATTTGCCGGTAGTGACAGGAACAGACATGGTTCAACAGATCAGATCTCTGGCAGTCACTCACAGCTCAAGCTACATGAAGGCCGTCATTACCCTCTCATGCCATGTGAGATATTCTGGATGACAGTTGATTGTGGACTGTTCCCCCAAACACTTTGTGTGCACGCCCTTTTGCTCCACCTATACAACCCCTAAATATTCCGAATAAAAAAAAGCACTGTGGTGAAGGAATGGCAGTGGGTTCAGCTAATACATGCACAATGCTGCAGTCAAGTGATGCTCGCTGAGATGTGTGATGTAGCAGCATCAGCATCAGTGTTCTCACCCCATCTTCAGCACTGATCACGTCTCACTCAAAACAGTGGAACGTTTCATCTGTTTCAGCTTCACCCTCTTCAGAGGTTTGTCAGTTGACCTTAAATTAACAACCACTTTAGCAAAGCTTTAGAAACCTTCAGGCTTTAACCTTTGCTTAAAGATCTCAGGTTGCTGGTTACAAACCAATTGCTGTATGGACAACATACACAATGCAGAACAAAATATCAAACTCTACGGTCAAAAATATGTGGACATCTGACCATGATATGAAAGCATCATACACACACTTTTCTGGAAAGGTCTTCCACAAGTGTGACTGGCTACAAATTCCCAGACACACTCCAGTCATGAGAGAACTTGTAAACACCTCAGACACTAATTGGATGAGAAGACTCACAATCAACATTCTAGTTTATCCCAAAGGTGATCAATGGATTAAACTGCCAGAGTTCTGTGCAGCCCGGAGTTTCTTCAAACAAGACTCGTCCAGTCATGTCTTTTTGAACCTTGCTTTTGTGCACAGGGTAAAACCATGTTCAAAGAGGAAAAAGACCTTCCTAAAACGGTCAAAAGGCTGAAGACTTAATCTGTAAGGCTTGCAGCAATCTGGACTAACCACATCTGTGGGGACGGAAATGATGTGCAGATCTATGCACTCACTCAAAAACATGTTAAAAACTATTGACTTTATAACACTTATTTTAAAAATATTATCGTCTTGTTAGTAATGTGTGTAAAATCATTTAGTATCCTTAATTGCATTTGGGATTAATAAAATATACATTCATTCATCCCTCCATCTATCTACGAAAGTTCTTCAAAAAGTTTCCACACTTTTTTAAAACTCTATTTATTAAGAATTTCAATACAAATGACATCACTTTTCTACTCACCTTCCGATGCATTTTTCCAGCATCGTACCAACTTTTTAATGCCATCAGCAAAAAACGCCACTGATGCAGCGCTGCTTTCACATCATCACATGAAAATGTTCTTCCTCTTAAAGCTTCTTTGAGCGTCCAAAAATTTTATAATCAGGCGCTAAATCCGGACTATAAGCCCCTCTCAGTCTCTCAGACATGACCAATTAATACTTCTCCCTAATCTACTACTCTATCTATGTCTGTCTGTCTATCTGTCTGTCTGTCTATTTATGTATGTCTGTCTGTCTATCTATCTATTCATGTCTATCTATCTATCTCTCTATATCTGTATGTACAGTATATCTATCTATCAGTCTCTGTCCATCCATCCATCTATTTGTATATCTATCTTTCTGTCTGTCCATCCATCCATCCATCCATCCATCCATCCATCCATCTATATCTGTCTGTCTGTCTGTCTGTCTGTCTGTCTGTCTGTCTGTCCAATCATCCGTCCGTCCATCCATCCATATCTGTCTGTCTGTCCGTCCGTCCGTCCATCTCTGTATGTATATCTATTTGTCTGTCTATCCATCCATCCATCTCTATATCTGTCTGTCTGTCTGTCTGTCTGTCTGTCTGTCTGTCTGTCTGTCTGTCTGTCTATCTATCTATCTATCTATCTATCTATCTATCTATCTATCTATCTATCTATCTACAGCCTTTGTGTTTAGTTAGAAGCGGATTTCTCTGTGGAACTACAGTTTTGATTTTAATGCACCATTTGAGTTAAATAAAAAACTGGATATCAAACTAGTGAGCTGTGCATCACAGAAGAGGAGCAGAGTTTTTAATATTTATTTGATGGCATTTTATACAAATAATGGTTCCCTGATTTAAAAAGTTGTACATACAATGTGTGCAATAAATAACTGGCAGGACCTGAATCTTAACAAATAAAAATAATAATTACAATAAAAAATTACCATAAATCCTAAGAATAAAACAAGAAATAAGTCAATACTTACAATACTTAATCACTTTTTAGGTCTTAAAATGGGCCTTGTACTTATTGTAGATATTGTTTGTTTTATCTACATTGCAACTTGTGTGTTGCACCCTGGTCCTGGAGGAACGTTGTTTCGTTTCAGTTTGTACTTATATATACAAGAAATGACAATTAAGCCTCTTGAATCCTAAATCTTGATCATCATAAACTTTACTCATAAGAAGCAGTGCACCACTCTGTTTCTGTAAACACCCATAAAAACATATGATTTATTTTATATAACCGGTTGAAACACTTAAACTCAATATTTAGGAGTGGTGTACACATACTTTTGGTCATACAGTGTATGCTGGTCAAAATTAATTCTTGGTCTGTCAGGGGACAACCACACCACCTACAAAATAATCCTCCACCAACACCACAGACATAGAAACGGCACTAGTTTAAGGTCACTGGCGCTGGCTTAGACATATAATCATTTTATACCAAAGAATCTCAACATTTAGAAGCAAAAGGACAAAAATTTACCCAGGAACATAGGGTGTGGCAGGCATTGGTACCACAACAGATTTACAATGTTACACATGCCGCAAATTGTGCAAATTCCACTGATAACTGTGGTGTCTATCCTAATCCACCCTAATCCTCCCTCACTGAGCAAAAAATGATCAGTTACAAAGAACAGCAGGAAGTGTGGGTTTGCACACCTGGCAGTCACTAGTGAGGTGGCTAATGCAGGAAGTGCAGTGATGTGTGTGTGAGATTTAACAGAACAGACAAACTAGTCCAGCAACACACACTCTGTCCTGTTAAATTACATCACACACACACACACACACATACATACACAAATACACACACTGGTTGGGTGCCTGTGGCGACAGCATGGCTAAGCGCAGCTCTGATTTTTGGAAGTTAATTTGCCAGTTGAGGTCACTTGTGTTTGGGGAAATGAATTAACCATCATTCAAGAAAAAAAAAAACATTGAAAGTTTTTAGTAGTTGCTTTTTTTTTCCCTTTGGAAGTTCGCTGTGTTGTGCCTATAGGACCATGTTATTACCAAACCACTAAATCACACACACAGACAAATACTGTATCCAAAATAGTTTACTTGTAAGCACCAGTAAAAATGTAACTTCAAAATGTTAAAAATCTATTTTTTCACTGTTAGCGACTGCCATTGGTTTAAAGTCTCTTTTTAAACAACTACCCTAAGCCAGCACTCACACCCATCTAAAATATCAGTCCAAACCACCAGCCCAACTTCTAACCCTATACAAAGAGGTTTAATCAAAGCAGAGCCCAACAACCAATAAAAAAATAAAATAAAATAAAAAATAAATAAATAACAAAAAAGAATCGAGCCAATACAACCAGTCCAAACAGCAAACCCAAAAACTCTGCTTTAAACAACCAGTACAAAAATCCAACTAAAACAACCAGCACATGAAGCAATCCCAACAAATCTACTCAAACAACCAGCCCAAACAGCAATCCCAAAAACTCTGCTCAAGCAACCAGCCAAAACAACCAGTCTAAACAGTAATCCCAAATAATCTGCCCAAACGACCAGCCCAATAACAATCCCAAAGAATCTGCCCAAACAGCAATCCCAAAAACTCAAACAACCAGTCCAAACAACCAGCCTAAACAACCAGCCTAAACAAGCAATCGCAAAAACTCTGCCCAAACAACCAGCCCAAAAATCCAGCCCAAACAGCAATCCCAAAAATCTGCCCAAACAACCATCCAAAACAGCAATCCCAAAAACTCTGCTCAAACAACCAGCCAAAACAACCAGTCTAAACAGTAATCCCAAAGAATCTGCCCAAACGACCAGCCCAATAACAATCCCAAAGAATCTACCCAAACAACCAGCCCAAACAGCAATCCCAAAAAGTCTGCTCTAACAACCAGTCCAAACCTGTAAAGTCCAAATACTAAATGTCCAAACACAAAATATAATAACAATATGTACATTCTTTTTTTGAACCTTTGGGCAAATACCTTCTGTGATAATGTATCATTATATTTTTTATACAAGTGTATCCATCTATAAGTCAGACAAAGTATTTAAACCTCTAAAAGTATATACTTTATCATTTCCATCCATCCATCCATCCACACATCCATATTAAACAGTATATTTATATTATGCATATTTAATAATGAACAGTGTACTGTTGTATCAGATTTTGTGTGAATAACTAACATGAATAGAGATTGTTGTTGGGATCACTCAGACACTCTGCAGACAGCGGTCGACGGAGGTACCCAGCGGTATCAGTCGCAGCGTGGCAATGCTCATTAGTGAGATGTATAGCTGTAATTTAGTGTCTGATGTGTGGACGTCCCATTCATCATTAGCTTTATAACTATATAGCACAGAGAAACACGTAATTAATCTCTCCCTGCGTCTCTATAACTACACAGCGCTGAGGAACAGATTCGGTTAAAGCCGATGCTTCCTTCACTCCCGCGCTCACTACCGAAAATAATTATGCAGAATTAGCTGTCAGTTTCATTAATTAGCATGATAAATGTGTTATTGGAACAATAGTGAGTACAATGTGAACGATGTAGCAGCGGGTCAGAGACATTTGGGATGGAGGCGCGACAGGAAGAGTAATTACTGTAATTCAGTTAACGGAGATAAAATTATCTGAAGATAACAACACATGAAGAGGAACCGATGATGTCAGGAACTGGGTGGAGTTACTTAACTTAAGTGTTAAAATAAACTTAACAAACAAGTTAAAATAAACTGCAGTGGATTGAATGTTGCCAAACTTTGTAAATACTAATAAACCTTAACTCATAAATCATTAACTGTTTAATTTCCTTCGGGATCAATAAAGTATCTATCTATCTATCTATCTATCTATCTATCTATCTATCTATCTATCTATCTATCTATCTATCTATCTATCTATCTATCTATCTATCTATCTATCTATCTATACATATAGATCTAGCTAAACTAGCTTAAAGAAGCGCTACGTATTTACGAGCGATTTTTTTCAACTTAACATATGAACGAACAAATTTCGTATTACAAACCGAAATTCACACGCGAATGAAACGCGTGACGTCACGAACCAGTTGACTCTGACCGTCTCTCTCTCTCTCGGCTTGAATAACTTCAATTTGCTAGGGAGCATAAAGATTGGACTCTGGAGCAATGGAAGAAGGTCATGTGGTCTGATGAGTCCAGATTTACCCTGTTCCAGAGTGATGGGCACATCAGGGTAAGAAGAGAGGCGCCTGAAGTGATGCACCCATCATGCCTAGTGCCTACCGTACAAGCCTGTGGGGGCAAGTGCTATGATCTGGGGTTGCTGCGGTTGGTCAGGACTACGTTCAGCAACGTTATGTGCCCAAAGAATGAGGTCAGCTGACTACCTGAATATACTGAATGACCAGGTTATTCCATCAATGGATTTTTTCTTCCCTGATGGCACGGGCATATTCCAAGATGACGATGCCAGGATTCATCAGGCTCAAATTGTGAAAGAGTGGTTCAGGGAGCATGAGACATCATTTTCACACATGGATTGGCCACCACAGAGTCCAGACCTGAACCCCATTGAGAATCTTTGGGATGTGCTGGAGAAGACTTTGCGCAGTGGTCCAAATCTCCCATCATCAGTACAAGATCTTGGGGAGAAATTAATGCAACTCTGGACAGAAATAAATGTTGTGACATTGCAGAAGCTTGTGGAAACGATGCCACAGCGAATGCGTGCCGTAATCAAAGCTAAAGGCGGTCCAACCAAATATTGGAGTGTGTGACCTTTTTTTGGCCAGGCAATGTATATACAGTGAGTGAACATTAGGACAGCGGACAGTGTTTTTCCCCTAGTAATAACTGTGCGATGAGGGAATAATGAAAATATTCTATTATATTATATTATATTATATTAATGCAGCCCTGTGTTGCTAATGACGTGACATAGACATCATTAACTTATTAAATCATTAACTCAGAACACTCTCCCGTATTAACAAAGACTCTGTCCTAACACTGCTGACCCATAAAATAGAATTATGTTAGTGTTTCAGTCTGCTGGAGAGAATTCAGACTCTCCATGTTCTGTAAATATTTATGTTGTGTCAGTGAAGCATGGAAAATGATTCAGCTCTGATTTTTATCACATTAATAACAAGTGCACACAGACAGTTTGTTAAAGTGTTAAGTTAAAGAACTAATGCGTTTGGAGCAGCGATTCTGTTCTGATTATAATCAGATCAAGCAGAAATCCAAACACATTGCTTTTACATAACATCAAACAATACCCCCCCCCCCCCCCCCCCCCCCCCCGCCCTACGGTTAGTTTTGAACACTAAAGCACTACAGTTGTTTACATTAAGAGGTTGTGATTAGGCGTGGACTTGATAAAAAAAAGATGAATCTGACTGCATTATGCTGCATTGTACACTGTATTTAAAAACAAAGCTAGTTAACTAGTTGTACTGTAGTATATATAGTGGTGGATGATTCTCAGCACTGCAGTAACACTAACATGTTGGTGGTGTGTTAGTGTGTGTTGTGCTGGTATGTACGGTGGCCGAGAAGTGCAAAACAAATTAACATTTCAGAAAACAAAATTACAAAAAAAACAAAGACAAATTTACAACGAAAACAAAACAAATTTACAAGTGCTTGGGAACCCAGTGTTTGTAAATTTGTTTTGGCATATGTAAAAGTGTTTCAGCACTTGTAAATTTGTTTTCGGCATATGTAATTTTGTTTTCTAAAATGTTAATTTGTTTTGCACTTCTCGGCCGCTGATTTCTGACGGAAAGGGTAGGGACAATAACACCGGAAGTGCGTGTTGCTTACCTGCTGTCAATCAAACTGTTTCTCAGCGGTAAAGTGAACGGAGTTTGTGATGGTGACGATAAACAAGGTTTTGTCTAGTTTGTGGAAATCATTTTATCCAGTTGACCCGCTATTGTTTTTCTTGTGGAAAGTTATTAGATTGTTTGTGCAGACGTTTAGACGAGGCGTGTGCATCTCTATCTACCGTCCGCTCTTCTAAACATCTAAGGAATTCCCACAAGAAAAACAAATAATTATAATAAGTAATAAGCGAAATAATGAAAATAATTAACACAAAATGGACAAAACATTGTTTATTAGGGATGGAACATTTGATACCGAGGCTTTGAAGCTTGTTTCACTTTTGTAACACTGGACTCAGTGTATCGGAGCTTATATTAAACCAGAATGTGCGGGACTGATTTAAAGCTTTGGTGGTGTGTTTTATTTCACTCACTATATAAGAGACAATCAAACCAGGGTTACCAACCGTCCTGTAAAATACAGAATCCTTCTTTATTTGGAGACTAAACGTGGTGTTCCGTATTGATCTGATACAGGACGCGCTTTGTTCCATATTTTTATCAATGGGAGACGGGTGGTGTGTATGAAACAGAAGGAAACTGCTGCTATGGGAATTAGAAAGCGTTAGGTTATTATATTAAGTAGTATTCACTTTTATTCTTAGTAATGCGGTGTGTGCGCTGGTTATAGCAGCATAATCTGTTTAATACACCGCTGTATGAGTAGCACAGTGGGCAGAGTGCGTTGTTTTGCCTAAAATATGGTTCTGACTTATTATAATAAAGAATGAAAATAATAAATGTTAAACACCATAAATAAAACATTTGTTCTCATGACTGTGTAAGGTGTGCCCCCACCCACTGTGCTACTCATACAGCGGTGTATTAAACAGGTCATGCTGCTATAACCAGCGTGCACACCGCTTTAGTTTTTCTTGTGGGAATTCCTTAGATGTTTAGAAGAGCGGACGGTAGATAGAGATGCACACGCCTCGTCTAAACGTCTGCACAAACAATCTAATAACTTTCCACAAGAAAAACAATAGCGGGTCAACTGGATAAAATGATTTCCACAAACTAGACAAAACCTTGTTTATCGTCACCATCACAAACTCCGTTCACTTTACCGCTGAGAGACAGTTTGATTGACAGCAGGTAAGCAACACGCACTTCCGGTGTATTGTCCCTACCCTTTCCGTCAGAAATCAGCGACCGAGAAGTGCAAAACAAATTAACATTTTAGAAAACAAAATTACATATGCCGAAAACAAATTTACAAGTGCTGAAACACTTTTACATATGCCAAAACAAATTTACAAGCACTGGGTACCCAAGCACTTGTAAATGTGTTTTGTTTTCGTTGTAAATTTGTTTAAGATTTTTTTTTAATTTTGTTTTGTGAAATGTTAATTTGTTTTACACTTCTCGGCCACCGTAGGTATGAGTGCATCAGACACAGCAGCGCTGCTGGAGTTTTTAAACACCTCATTGTCACTGCTGGACTGAGAATAGTCCACCAACCAAAATATCCAGCCAACAGCCCCCCACAGAAGATGACCAACTCAAACAGCAGCAATAGATGAGCGATTGTCTCTGACTTTACATCTACAAGGTGGACCAACTACAGGGGTTGGACAATGAAACTGAAACACCTGGTTTTAGACCACAATAATTTATTAGTATGGTGTAGGGCCTCCTTTTGCGGCCAATACAGCGTCAATTCGTCTTGGAAATGACATATACAAGTCCTGCACAGTGGTCAGAGGGATTTTAAGCCATTCTTCTTGCAGGATAGTGGCCAGGTCACTACGTGATGCTGGTGGAGGAAAACGTTTCCTGACTCGCTTCTCCAAAACACCCCAAAGTGGCTCAATAATATTTAGATCTGGTGACTGTGCAGGCCATGGGAGATGTTCAACTTCACTTTCATGTTCATCAAACCAATCTTTCACCAGTCTTGCTGTGTGTATTGGTGCATTGTCATCCTGATACACGGCACCGCCATTGGATGCACATGGTCCTCCAGAATGGTTCGGTAGTCCTTGGCAGTGACGCGCCCATCTAGCACAAGTATTGGGCCAAGGGAATGCCATGATATGGCAGCCCAAACCATCACTGATCCACCCCCATGCTTTACTCTGGGCATGCAACAGTCTGGGTGGTACGCTTCTTTGGGGCTTCTCCACACCGTAACTCTCCCGGATGTGGGGAAAACAGTAAAGGTGGACTCATCAGAGAACAATACATGTTTCACATTGTCCACAGCCCAAGATTTGCGCTCCTTGCACCATTGAAACCGACGTTTGGCATTGGCACGAGTGACCAAAGGTTTGGCTATAGCAGCCCGGCCGTGTATATTGACCCTGTGGAGCTCCCGACGGACAGTTCTGGTGGAAACAGGAGAGTTGAGGTGCACATTTAATTCTGCCGTGATTTGGGCAGCCGTGGTTTTATGTTTTTTGGATACAATCCGGGTTAGCACCCGAACATCCCTTTCAGACAGCTTCCTCTTGCGTCCACAGTTAATCCTGTTGGATGTGGTTTGTCCTTCTTGGTGGTATGCTGACATTACCCTGGATACCGTGGCTCTTGATACATCACAAAGACTTGCTGTCTTGGTCACAGATGCGCCAGCAAGACGTGCACCAACAATTTGTCCTCTTTTGAACTCTGGTATGTCACCCATAATGTTGTGTGCATTGCAATATTTTGAGCAAAACTGTGCTCTTACCCTGCTAATTGAACCTTCACACTCTGCTCTTACTGGTGCAATGTGCAATTAATGAAGATTGGCCACCAGACTGGTCCAATTTAGCCATGAAACCTCCCACACTAAAATGACAGGTGTTTCAGTTTCATTGTCCAACCCCTGTAGGTAAGAGTTTCTCTAATAGAGTGGACAGTGAGTGGACACGGTATTTAAAAACTCCAGCAGCGCTGCTGTGTCTGATCCACTCATACCAGCACAACACACACTAACACACCACCACCATGTCATTGTCACTGCAGTGCTGAGAATGATCCAACACCTAAATAATACCTGCTCTGTATAGTGGTCCTGTGGGGGTCCTGACCATTGAAGAACAGCATGAAAGGGGGCTAACAAAGCATGCAGAGAAACAGATGGACTATCAGTGGAGCTGATAAAATGGACAGTGAGTGTAGAATCAAGGAGGTGGTTTCATTGTTATGGCTGATTGGTGTACATGGTACATGTAATGATTTTATTTGTGGGTTCTTGATCTTCACATGTAATGAATTTTTTTTCTTTGTTTTTATGGTGAGTTAAAACAAGACAATGATAAAATACATACATAAATACTAAATAAAATACATTTAACTTTACTTTTCTAACTCTAGTATTTCAGACAGATTGCTAATCAGTGTAAGTTTGTTGTTGCTGTTATGAAGGTAAAAAGCTGCATGTGATAATAATGGTAATATTCATGTATTCATCAGTATAATATGCAGTTTAGTGTTAAGTGGGTTTATGCATCAGTTGTGTGAATGGAAAGCATTTCTATTAACACATTACAACAATGCACAAATAACTTGCAGATGAGATTTACGGTAACACCATCTCAATAACAAAATCAAAAGCCATTACTTCACATTAACACACAATTTGAGCCATCCAGTAATGGACTAATGCTAAAGAAATAAAAACCGATTACACATTCAGTGTAAAAGAAACCAAGGTGCCCATGAGAATTTGTTTATTGGCAAGCCGATGGCCCCTCGGTGCTTGTCCCTTATGCACAGCCCTGAATCCGACTGGGTTTCCTGGTGATTCAAACATTCTCCGGACTGTGATCATTCAATCATTATCTGGACTGCACACATTTCTGCCTATGCCTGCACATATTCATCCAATTGCTGAATGTCATGTGTGTGTGGGGAAGTCTAACTCGTGCAGGTGAGAACACACTCCTGGGTGAGAATTCAGCTGACCATGATTAGAAAAAGAAAGCTTGCATATGCAAATGATCTAAAGAACACTAAACTCATATTGATGTATAGAAATGGGAGAATTATGATACGAAGCTGCTTCTCTGCTAATGCTTCCAGAGCATCACACGTCATTGAAGGAATCATCAATCGAGCAAAAGTCTCATTTCGACAAAACAACAAGATCAGACATTAAGCCTAAATAAACCAACACTGGTTTCTAAAAATGTGAAAGTGCTTGCATGGTCTAGCCAATCACCTAAAAATTCAGCTAAAAATGTAATTGTAATCTAGCTAATTGTCATCTTACAAGTACAACCCCTGGCAAAAATTATGGAATCACCACTCTTGGAAGATGTTCTGTCAATTGTTTAATTTTGTAGAAAAAAAATAAATCACAGACATGCCACAAAACTATCATTTTTCAAAATGTCAACCTTCTGGCATTAAGAAACAATAAAAAAAAGAAACAAATATAATAGTTGTGGTCAGTCACAATTGCTTTTTTTAGATCAAGTAGAGGAAAAAAATATGGAATCACTCAAATCTGAGGAAAAAATTATGGAATCACTCTGTAATTTGCAGTTTAAAAACAAAACATCTGCAGCAGATTAGATTTGCTAATTATTCTTCAGTTTAAAAAGAGTGCTTACACCTCGGAGAGCTGTTGCACAAAGCAGATTGTCATGAATCATGGTTCCAACACAAGATATGTCAGTTGAAACAAATGAGAGGATTATAAAACTCCTTCAAGAAGATAAATCATTGTGGAATGTCGCAAAAGATGTTGGTTGTTCCCAGTAAGCTGTGTTTAAAATCTGGACCAAGTACAAACAAAATGGGAATGTTGTAAAAGGGAAGCATACTGGTAGACCAAGTAAGACATCAAAGCATCAAGATAGAAAACAAAGCAATATGTCTTGAAAACAGAAAATGCACAACAAAACAAATGAGAAACAAGTGGCCGGAAAGTGGAGTCAATGTCTGTGACTGAACTGTAAGAAATCACCTAAAAGAAATGGGATTTACATACAGAAAAGCCATCATTAACACCTAAAAAGAAAAGAACAAGGTTAAAGTAGGCTAAAGAAAAGCAATCGTGGACTGTGGGTGACTGGATAAAAGTGATCTTCAGTGATGAATCGCGAATCTGCATTGGGCAAGGTGATGATGCTGGAACTTTTGTTTGGTGCCTGTCCAATAAAATTTATGAAGATAACTGCCTAGAGAAAACATGTTAATTTCCACAGTTGTTGATGATATGGGCCTGCATGTCGGGTAAAGGCACAGAGGAGATGGTCTTCAATAAATGCCAAAGTCCACATTGAAATTTTGGACACTTTTCTTATTCCATCAGTTGAAAGGATGTTTGGTGATGATGACTTCATTTTTCAAGATGATAATGCATCTTGCCATAGGGCAAAGGACGTGAAAACTTTCCTTCAAGAAAACATATAATGTCAATGGCATGGCCTGCAAATAGTCCGGATCTCAATCCATTTGAAAATCTCTGGTGGAAATTGAAGAAAATGGTCAATGACAAGGTTCCAACCTGCAAAGCTGATCTGGCAACAGCAAGAGACAGTTGAAGGCAGATTGATGAAGAATACTGTTTGTCATTAGTTAACTCCATGCCTCATAGAGTTTAAACCATTATAAAAGTCAGAGGTGGTGCAACAAAGTAATAATGGTGCAGTGTTTTCTAATGATTCCATAATTTTTTCCTCAGATTTGAGTGATTCCATATTTTTTTCCTCTACTTGATCAAAAAAAAAAGCAATTGTGACTGACCACAACTATTATATTTGTTTCTTTTTTTATTGTTTCTTAATGCCAGAGGGTTGACAGTTTGAGAAATGATAGTTTTGTGGCATGTCTATGATTTCTTTTTTTTCTACAAAATTAAACAATTGAAAGAACATCTTCCAAGAGTGGTGATTCCATAAATTTTGCCAGGGGTTGTAAATTGTGATCTAGCCAATCAACTTAAAAAATTAAATTATAATTTTGCCAATTACCCTTAAAATTCAGCTAAAAAGTTAAGTTGTAATCAAGCTAGTCACCTAAAAAAAATCAGCAAAAAATTAAAATGGTAATATAGCCAATCATCTTAAAAATCAGATGAAATTAAAATTGTAATCTAGCCAATTAGCTTAAAAAAGAAATTGTGATCTAGCCAATCAACTTAAAAATACAGCTAAAAATTAAAATAGGAATTTAGCCAATTAACTTAAATATGCAGCAGAAAATTGAAATTGTAATCCAGCTAATCAACATAAAAATTCAGCTAAAAATTTTAATTGTAATCTAGCCAATTATCTTAAAAATTCAGCTAAAAAGTTAAATTGTAATCTAGCTAATCAACTTAAAATTTCAGCTAAAAATTGAAATTGTGATCAAGCCAATGACCTAAAATATTCAGTTAAAAATTTAAATTGTAATCTACAGTAGCCAATCACCTAAAATATTCAATTAAAAATTAATATTGCCTATTATCTTAAAAAATTCAGCTAAAAATTTAAATTGTAATCTAGCCAATCATCTTAAAAATTCTGCTAAAATTAATATTGTAATCTAGTCTATTATCTTAAAATTTCAGCTATGAATTATTTGAAATTGTAATCCAGCCAATCATGTAGTCTTGCCAATTGGTTTAAAAAATTAGCTTGAAATTGAAAATTAAAATAGCGATCTAGCAAATCACCTACAAAATTCAGTTTAAATTGTAATCTAGCTGATCAATTTAAAAATTCAGCTAAAATTTACATTTTAATCTAGCCAATCATCTTAAAAATCCAGCTAAAATTGAAACTGTAAGTCCATCAGTGAAATTAGAGCTGGTATGACAAGCATGTTTCTACTGCTGATAGATTTAATAGGAAAAACTGAAGTGCTTCATTTTTATGTTTCTTTTTTGGGAAACAATTTTTAGAATATAATTAAACTGAAGAAATCAGACAAACATCTCAGCAGCACCAGAACCAGCTGGTTGGGTTTATTTGTACAATAATAAAAAATTTTATCATGAGAAGATTGTGAATAAATTAATAAAATAGAAGAGTGACATTGAAATGAAGAGATATAAAAAACTCTCTTTTGGTCTTACTTTTTGCAACTGATTGATATAAACATAATGACCTTTTCCAGAAAACCCATTTTATAGTTTATTAATTTCCTGTTTATGCTGCAGGTATCTGTAGTAACAGATTGAGAAATAAGATTAAGCTCAGAGTAGATCAGGGGGATCAGACAGTCCTATTTGGATTACATCTTTACATACAAGAAATGCAACCAGAACATTTATTACACAAAGAGAAAGTCTAGCCAACCACCTGTCAAATTCAGCTAAATAGAGCTTGTCTAACCAAAAATATTCAGCCAACAGCACCTCGTGGGCAGCGACCTGTGACCACTGATGAAGATCTAGAAGATGATCAACTCAAACAGCAGCAATAGATGAGTGATCGTCTCTGACTTTACATCTACAAGGTGGACCAACTAGGTAGAAGAGTCTAATAGAGTGGACAGTGAGTGGACACTGTATTTAAAAACTCCAGCAGTGCTGCTGTGTCTGATCTACTCATACCAGCACAACACACACTAACACACCACCACCATGTCAGTGTCACTGCAGTGCTGAGAATCATCCACCATCTAAATAATACCTGCTCTGTGGGGGTCCTGACCATTGAAGAACAGGGTGAAAGCAGGTTAAAAAAATATGTAGAGAAACAGATGGACTACAGGCAGAACTACAAAGTGCTTCTATATGGTAAGTGGAGGTAATAAAATGGACAGTGAGTGTAGAAACATGGAGGTGGTTTTAATGTTATGGCTGATCAGTGTACTTCCACATAATCACTGTGCATATTGTAGATAATTGTAAACTTCCACTACATCATATCCGCCACTATGAAAAAAATTATATATACAGTATACTGTATATTACACAGGTTGGGAAATCCCCATTCATATTCCAGCATGACTGTCCTCCTGTGCATAAAGCAAGGTCCATAAAACATGGCTTGACAGGTTCGGTGTGGAGGAGCTATGGTGCCCTATTTTCATATTTCATTAAGATACATTACAGTTGAGCTTTACAGGGGGTCAAGTTTGGTGTTTAGTTCCTGAATGGCAGCCGTTAAGCTACTGCGCAGTAAAGTGGCACAGGTGTTCCAGCAGCATCTAACTGATGGCCGTTTTAGTAAAATATGCCGGACCATTCAGAGAGAAATGATTAAAATCTAATCTAGGTGCTCCCATGTCCACTATTAAACCCCTGCAACTCATTCAAAATGCAGCTGCTCGCCTGGTTTTCAACCAACCTAAACGCTGCCACATCACCCCACTGCTGCTTTCTCTTCACTGGCTTCCTGTAGCTGCACGCATTCAATTTAAAACACTGATGCTCGCCTACAAAGCCAAAAATGGACCAGCCCCAAGTTACCTTAGAGAACTCATCACACCCCGCTCTGTACCACGCAACCTCCGAGACTCTAGTCTTACTCGCCTTGTTCCTCCACTCAGAACTCAAGGAAGACACGCATCAAGGCTCTTCTCTGTAATGGCACCCAAGTGGTGGAACAAACTTCCTCTGTCTGTCCAAACATCTGAGTCTCTCAACGTCTTCATCACCTCTTTACTAAGCACTTAAGATAAGAACTAACATGGACTTACTTGTTCTAACAGGGTTTAAGCAGATTTGTGTTCTTGGACTGTTGTCTACTTAAACTAGAGTAGGGAATATTTACTGTGGAAGCTCTTCTGTAAGTCACTCTGGATAAGAGTATATATACGTATATATATATATATATATATATATAGATTCCAAAACACAGGACAAGATGTTGCTATCCTTTGCGCAAGCACATGCAAGATTACATCATTAAGTGAACCAATGCTACGTATTGGAAAAATATATATATATAGTTATACATATACGTATATATACAGTATATATACATATAGTTTATGCATTTTCTCCCCTTTTTCTCTATTTTAGCGCGTCCAATTGCCCGATTGCATCACGCTTCCTCTCCACCATTGCTGATCCCCACTCTGATTGAGGAGAACGAAGCTAACCCACGCCCCCTCCGACATGTGGGCAGTAGCTGTATGCATTTTGTCTCCTACACTTTGACGAGTGCAGTGCGGATCAGCACTGTGTATGGAGAGACACACCCTGACAGCACTCTTTTCCAGTCTCTGTGCAGGCGCCATCAATCAGCCAGCAGAGGTCGTAACTGTGTTAGTTATGAGAGAGTCCCTATACGGCTTTTAATATCCCACCCCTATCTGAACAACAGGCCAATCGTTGTTCGTGTGGCTATGGTGTATTCCAGATCCCAGCTTTGGTGCCAGCGTGTGTAAGAAGGACATAAACGGCGAAACAATATTAACCAATCATGCTTCTTTATAAATTTCCTGCTGGTTTACATTGATTAATATCACTCTGTGCTACATAACAGTAGAAAATTGCACTTATTAAGGGTAAAACCTGAAGCATTAAATCATTAAAATATTTTACTTAAAGAAAAACATCAAAGTGATGTACGTGTGGGCTGAAGAACTTATTTTAAAGGCTGAGGGTTTCATGTTGTTGACACCAATTAGCAACTGAAATTACAGAAAACACACAAACACACTGGAGCTAAATTCACGTCTAAGTATAATCCAGATAAACAGAGTTAAACAGCATTAAAAACATTGCCTTAACCCTCAATAGCTTAGACATTATACGGTCACAGTACTGTAAGTCACTTTGGATAAAAGCGTCTGCTAAATGCCGAAAATGCAAATGTAATTAGGGTTCTGGGGGGTCCTGAAGCCTATCCCATCTCTTAATGGGTGCAAGGCCAGTCCATCACAGGGCAGACACACATACACGTTTTATTACCTCCAAATAACCTGACTGCATGTTTTTGGCCTGTGGGAGGAAACCGGAATTCCCGGAGGACACAGGGAGAACATGCAAACTCCACACAGAAGGAACCCAGACGGATCCACCTTGCTGTGAGGTGACAGTGCTGGTAGGTCATTCTCATCTATCCAATTTCAAGTTGTGGAGAAAGTGTAGGATTTTGGGTATTATCAGAAATCAGCACTTCAGTCTGCATAGTTACTGTGTATCAGAGCCAGAAAAAGTGTCGTATATCTTTATACCCCTGTCTGGCTCGCTTTACCATTTTGAAGGTACGACAGTTGGCCGAAATACAATCATTTGGCACCATAATTTGATACTTTAATTAAACGTTCTTGGCAACCTCACAGGGCAGGTCAGCCTACAGGGTATCTGAAATCTCTGCAAAAGCTTGTGTCAGTAATTTTGGCAGTAAAAATGATAGTTTCTTTTAATTTTAGGATTTTACAGCTCCCCCGTGCTGGTGTGACCTCTGGCACTTGTGTGTCACCCACGCTGAGGTGGGACGAGGGTTTGTTACATCAGCAGGCGAGTAAACGACTCCTCTGGTACCTGTAAAGTCAACAACTGTTTCTTTATCAGAGCAGATTTTATTATTTATTAATAATTCCTCAAGTTTACTGATATTAGTGGAGGGCTGAGAGAGAATGTAGGGTTATAAAATGATGTTTACACACACACACACACACACACACACACACAAACATGTTTCGGACACTTCACACACAGAGATGCACAATCACCCATGCACACATACAAATGTGTGCACATATAAACACACACATATCGGACTCATACTTCACACACACACACACACACACACACACACACACACACACAGAGATACACAAACAATCATGCACGCGCACACACACACACAGAAACAAAAATTTGTGCACATTTAAATACACACAAACATGTATTGGACATATTTTACACACACACACACAGATACACAGATACACACACTATCATACATATACACACGTGTGCACATATACAGTCAATACACACACACACACACACACACACACACACATCAGACTCATACTTCACACGCGCACACACAGATACACAAATATGTGCACATAAACACACACACAAACACATATCGGACATGTACTTCACAAACGCACACACACAGGGATACACAGTCATACACACACTCACAAATGTTTGTGTATCTCTGTGTGTGCGCGTGTGTGATGTACATGTCCGATATGTGTTTGTGTGTGTGTCTACTGTATGTGCACACATTTGTGTATCTGTGTGTGTGCGCGTGTGAAGTATGAGTCCAGTGTGTGTGTGTGTGTGTGTGTATTTACTGTATATGTGCACACGTGTGTGTATATGCATGATAGTGTGTGCGTATGATATGTAAGTATGTGTCCAATATGTGTGTGTATGATGTGTTTGTGTGTTTATATGTACACACATTTGTGTGTGTGTCCATGTGCATGAGTGTTTGTGTATCTCTGTGTGTGTATGATGTGTTCATTATGTGTGTGAAACTCATGCACATGGACACACACACAAATGTGTGTACATATAAACACACAAACACATATACACACACACATATTGGACACATACTTACATATCATACGCACACACACAGATATACACAAGCACACAAGCGCACACATACCCAAATGTGTGCACATATAAACACACACACACACACAAATGTGTGCACATTTAAATACACACACACACATACACACACTATCATGCATATACACACACGTGCACATATACAGTAAATACACACACACACACATCGGACTCATGCTTCACACGCGCACACACAGATACACAAATGTGTGCACATAAACACACACAAACACATATCGGACATGTACTTCACAAACGCACACACACAGGGATACACAGTCATACACACACTCACAAATGTTTGTACATAAAAACACACACACACACACACACACACAATGAACACATCATACACACAGAGATACACAAACACTCATGCACATGGACACACAAATGTGTGTACATATAAACACACAAACACATATCTCACACACACACACACATATTGGACACATACTTACATATCATATGCACACACACAGATATACACAAGCACACACACACATACACCCACAAATGTGTGCACAATTATATACACACACACACGAAAATGCACTGGACACATACTTCATAGACACACACAGATACAGAAACAATCATGCACACACACACACAAAATGTGTTCACATTGCAAATTATACACCCACAGATGCACAATCATGCACAAACACACAGACAGATACACACACACAAACACACATGTATTGGACACATACTTCATACGCACACACACACGTGGAGATGCACAATCATGCACACATGCATGCACACACACACACAAACACATCGGACATGTACTTGTATCATGCACACACACAAACATTTATTTGACACACTTCATATGCACACACACACACACAAATGTGTGTACAAATAAACACACACGTACTGGACACATATTTTACACACACACACACACACAGATACACACAGTATCATGCATATACACACATACAAATGTGTGCACATATACAGCAAATACACACACACACACACACACACACACACATAAACACACACACAAACACATATCGGACATGTACTTCACAAACGCACACACACAGGGATACACAATCATACACACACTCACAAATGTGTGTACATATAAACACACACACACACAATGAACACATCATACACACAGAGATACACAAACACTCATGCACATGGACACACACAAATGTTTGTGCATATAAACACACAAACACATATCACACACACACACACATATTGGACACATACTTACAGTACATATCATACGCACACACACAGATATACACAAGCACACACACACAAACATGCACTGGACACATACTTCATAGACACACACAGATACAGAAACAATTATGCACACACACACAAAATGTGTGCACACTGCAAAACATGCACCCACAGATACACAATCATGCACAAATACACAGACAGATACACACACACCAACACACACATGTATTGGACACATACTTCATATGCACACACACATGGAGATGCACAATCATGCACACATGCATGCACACACACAAACACATATTGGACATGTATTTGTATCATGCACACAAACATTTATTTGACACACTTCATATGCACACACACACAAATGTGTGTACATATAAACACACACACGTACTGGACACATACTTCATACACACACACACACACATATTGGACACATATTTCATACACACATACATATATTGGACTTCATACGCACACAGACAGATACACAAACACTCATGCACACACACACACGCACACACACACACACACACACACACAATGTAAATGAGTTTTAAGCTGCTGCATTAAGATCCTCTCCCGTAATGAACTTTAATGTAATATAAAAGATCCCCGGGCGTCGTTGGGGTGGGTGTGGGTGGTACGAGGGCTTTTAATTCCTGATGAAGACCGTACAGAAGTAATTAATGTTTCTGTATTAATCAGTAAATGACGTGAGTGTGTTATTAGAATGTATTAATCTTCAGCTCTATTCAATCAAAACCCTCAACTGTTCTCGTTTATGTGAATTAATTGTAACGTATTTACCATGCCAGCTTTAATTTAATTATATATTAAAATAACAAAAAACCTTTTATTCTGTAAGTCGTCTGGATTTACTCACAATAAACCCACAATAAACACATGTGCTCTGTGTGAAGGTGAGTAATCAGACAGATGGTGGAGATTATAATGCACAAGGTACAAAAATACAACTTTAATCAACTAAATGACACAATATTCTTATTTAATAAAATAAAGTCTTAATATAATAAAGCACATTTCATTTTCTACATCATGAGACATTTAAATCCTCATTTGAACCATAATGATGATGTCAACGTGGCTGCAGGTTTACACTGGTGAACCTGGCTGCCTTAGAAAATTTTTATAGAAATTGGTGTGTGTGTGTGTGTGTGTGTGTGTGTGGAGGTGGGGGGGGCAGTAATATTACATTATATCTCAGACTCAGTGTATATGAGACTGCAGCGCCGCCGGTGTTGCCATATCTCTGTGTTTAAAGGTTTAAAGAAATGAGATTTGGGAAAGCGTTTTTGTGCGCACACACGCGCGCACACACACACACGCACACACACACACAGGGGTGGTGGTGTGCAGTTAAAGTAATTAAATGGTTGAATAAAGAAGAGATAATTGGTGCTTTACTGAATGCTGACCCAGAAAAACCGATATACAAACTGATCATGCTGACCTTATCACACTGATCAATAACACACCAGTACTTACACTGACCAGCACTTAACACACACACACCAGGATTTAACACACACACACACACACACACACACACAAGCAATAACACACACAAACCAGCAATTAATACACACACACACACACACACACACACACACACACATCAGCAATTAACACACACTCACCAGCAATTAACACACACACACAAACCAGCAATTAACACACACACAAACCAGCAATTAACACACACACAAACCAGCAATTAACACACACACACAAACCAGCAATTAACACACACACACAAACCAGCAATTAACACACACACAAACCAGCAATTAACACACACACAAACCAGCAATTAACACACACACATCAGCAATTAACACACACTCACCAGCAATTAACACACACACAAACCAGCAATTAACACACGCACAAACCAGCAATTAACACACACACATCACACAATACACACATACTCACCTGCAATTAACACATACGCGCACACACACTCACCAGCAATTAACACACACATACACACACTAGAAACAATAACACATTCACATACATTGCATGAATACACATTACATCTAACACACTTACCAGCAATTAACACACACACATTACACATGAACACACTGACATGAATACACATACAAACACATGCACACAAAGTTGCACACATACACATGCAATATAAAGTATATCAGTATAATAAACCACAGGGGTTGGAGGTGGAGCAGGAAACAATCTGTTTTCACAATCAGGCCCAACATACTCAGTACTGTGTGTGTGTGTGCGTCAGTGGGTAAAGCAGATGGTATCTCCGGGTGCCAACAGACACTGAAATATTTCCACTGACTCTTATATTATTTATTTACAGATGGCTGTGGGCAGCACGGGCACACTGCAGGTGTTGTGGGCAACACAAAGATTCAGGGTCTTAAAAAGCCGGGTTTAAACATCGCTCCTGGTCGCCGTCTGCAAACTTGTCTGTGAAGGTTTTCGGGTGGTCCAGCGGCCTGATGGCTCAGATACTACAACCCCTGGCAAAAATTATGGAATCACCACTCTTGGAAGATGTTCTTTCAATTGTTTAATTTTGTAGAAAAAAAAGAAATCACAGACATGCCACAAAACTATCATTTATCAAACTGTCAACCCTCTGGCATTAAGAAACAATAAAAAAAGAAACAAATATAATAGTTGTGGTCAGTCACAATTGCTTTTTTTTAGATCAAGTAGAGGAAAAAAATATGGAATCACTCAAATCTGAGGAAAAAATTATGGAATCATTAGAAAACACTGCACCATTATTACTTTGTTGCACCACCTCTGGCTTTTATAATGGTTTAAACTCTCTGAGGCATGAAGTTAACTAATGACAAACAGTATTCTTCATCAATCTGCCTTCAACTGTCTCTTGCTGTTGCCAGATCAGCTTTGCAGGTTGGAACCTTGTCATTGACCATTTTCTTCAATTTCCACCAGAGATTTTCAAATGGATTGAGATCCGGACTATTTGCAGGCCATGCCATTGACATTATATGTTTTCTTGAAGGAAAGTTTTCATGTCCTTTGCCCTATGGCAAGATGCATTATCATCTTGAAAAATGAAGTCATCATCACCAAACATCCTTTCAACTGATGGAATAAGAAAAGCGTCCAAAATTTCAATGTGGACTTTGGCATTTATTGAAGACCATCTCCCCTGTGCCTTTACCCGACATGCAGGCCCATATCATCAACAACTGTGGAAATTAACATGTTTTCTCTAGGCAGTTATCTTCATAAATTTCATTGGACAGACACCAAACAAAAGTTCCAGCATCATCACCTTGCCCAATGCAGATTCGCGATTCATCACTGAAGATCACTTTTATCCAGTCACCCACAGTCCACGATTGCTTTTCTTTAGCCTACTTTAACCTTGTTCTTTTCTTTTTAGGTGTTAATGATGGCTTTTGTTTGGCTTTTCTGTATGTAAATCCCATTTCTTTTAGGTGATTTCTTACAGTTCAGTCACAGACATTGACTCCACTTTCCGGCCACTTGTTTCTCATTTGTTTTGTTGTGCATTTTCTGTTTTCAAGACATATTGCTTTAAGTTTTCTATCTTGATGCTTTGATGTCTTACTTGGTCTACCAGTATGCTTCCCTTTTACAACCTTCCCATTTTGTTTGTACTTGGTCCAGATTTTAAACACAGCTTACTGGGAACAACCAACATCTTTTGCGACATTCCACAATGATTTATCTTCTTGAAGGAGTTTTATAATCCTCTCATTTGTTTCAACTGACATATCTTGTGTTGGAACCATGATTCATGACAATCTGCTTTGTGCAACAGCTCTCCGAGGTGTAAGCACTCTTTTTAAACTGAAGAATAATTAGCAAATCTAATCTGCTGCAGATGTTTTGTTTTTAAACTGCAAATTACAGAGTGATTCCATAATTTTTTCCTCAGATTTGAGTGATTCCATATTTTTTTCCTCTACTTGATCTAAAAAAAGCAATTGTGACTGACCACAACTATTATATTTGTTTCTTTTTTTTATTGTTTCTTAATGCCAGAAGGTTGACATTTTGAAAAATGATAGTTTTGTGGCATGTCTGTGATTTTTTTTTTTTCTACAAAATTAAACAATTGACAGAACATCTTCCAAGAGTGGTGATTCCATAATTTTTGCCAGGGGTTGTAGATATGAAGTACCTGTGGTGTCTGAGGAAGGGAAGGTCACATGTGCTGGTGCATTCGGTGCATGTTACCATAGCGCACAGGGAGACTATGAACTAAAGAACTAAAGAACTAAATTGTCACTTAATGTAAAAATAAAAATACTGCACCTAATCAGATATTGTGAAGATTTATTAACCCCCCCCCACACACACACACACACAGTTCTTAGTGTAATTAATCAGTAGCAGTAAATGATTTTTCCCATCTACATGAGTCTAAGAGAGAAGAAGCCTACTGAATAGAAAGTTCATTAACACCTCATTATCCGTTTAATTGTGCAACTAAATAATAACCTGCAAATTAAGCTCTGATTGGTCAAAACATTCTCTACTCTCTGCTTCTGCTCCTCTGTGAACACTAAACTGTTACAGAATACACAGCAGAATTACTGTGTTTTGCATTTCGAAAAAGATGACACTGAGGAGACATGAGTCAGATACTCCATGCCCTCGGTGCCGCTGTGGCAGTGTGTGTATGTAGCTGGTAGTGGCGGGGGTGAGGGGATAGGATAGTTGACAAATCATAGTGTAAAAAATTGTTTGACAATAATAATAATCCAACAATGATGATGATAATAATAATAATAATAATATTATTATTATTAATAATGGTATTATTGTTGTTATTTTTGTTATTGTTATTATTATTATTATTATTAGTAGTAGTAGTAGTAGTAAAGAAATTATTATTATTATTGAGTTATAATTTTTATTGTTATTGTTGGTATTTTTGTTGTTATCATTATTATTTTTATTATAATTGTGCTTATTATTATTATTATTATTATTATTAGTAGTAGTAGTAGTAGTAGTAGCAGTATAAACATTTTTATTATTGTTATTGTTATTTTTGTTGTTATCATTATAATGTATTAGTAGTAATAGTATTAATATAAGAAGTAGTAGTAGTAATATAGAAATGCTTATTGTTATTATTATTGTTATTGTTTTTGTTATTATTGAATTTATTATTATTTTCATTGTGTTATTATTGTTAGTATTATTATTGTGTTATTATTATGTTATTATTATCATTATTGAGTTTATTATTATTATTATTACTATTATTATTTTTATTGAGTTATTATTGTTATTATTATTATTATTATTATTATTGTTATTATTGTTGTTATTATTGTTGGTATTGTTATTATTATTATTATTATTATTATTGAGTTTATAATTATTGTTATTATAGTTGGTATTGTTATTATTATTATTATTATTATTATTATTTGTAGTAGTAGTAGATTAATTATTATTATAAAAAATTTTACCAAATTGTACCATATTGTACACAATTTTATTTCTGTTGTTGATCATATAATAAAAATGAATAAATCAGTTCTCAGTAAAATCCATTAGAACACTACACCGTTTTCAGTCCTCCTAATGCACATAGGTACACTTTGCTAAAGATTGAATCTTTTTAAAGTCTTTATTAATAATTAAGTAGACATAAAAGTATCAGCATGAAGTGTTTAAATTTGTTTTCTACAAACAGAAGCCTCTTGTTGATTCAACAGACACGTCATTACTTACTGTGTACTTTACTGTGGTTTGGAATAAAATGCAGTGGTGTTTAGAAGTGGATGAATATCCAGTATAACGTGTGTGGTGACTGTGGAAAGCAAATGTCAACATGAAACTCAAATCCTGAACATTTCAGCCGTTAAACTCTTAAAAGAGGACTTTTGGTCATCCTATAAACCAACCTGATCTATATAAAACTGTTCTGGCAGTAAAATACCAACTGCAGCTATAATGCACCACCTGGGACACAGCACCTACACCAACTGGAATGAATTCAGAAAGAACACACGTTAGCACTGGAACATCGGTCGTGTAATTAGCTCATATGCTAAAGTCTCCACATCTCATCGACAGCCAGGATTACGTCCATGAGGAGTTTATATTTTTAGAGAATATAACACCTGCAGCTAAGCTGAAAACCAAACACCTGCTGACTATATTTATATTTCATGTCTATCATTTACATCTGATCACTTTTCCTAAAATGTAACTGCTGCTAAATGTTTGCCCTGCATGCACAAATAAAAGCAACTGCTTCAGTTCCACCTAAAGCACCATTCCATCTATTCTCAATTGTCATTTTCCTCCATGACCATTGATTGAACAAATCTGAAGACCAGATGAGACATGACCCCCACCCCCCATATACACTGATCAGCCATAACATTAAAACCACCTCCTTGTTTCTACACTTACTGTCCATTTTATCAGCTCCACTTACCATATAGAAGCACTTTGTAGTTCTACAATTACTGACTGTAATCCATCTGTTTCTCTACATGCGTTTTAACCCTGCTTTCACCTTGTTCTTCAATGGTCAGGACCCCCACAGGACCACCACAGTAGGTATTATTTAGGTGGTGGATAATTCTCAGCACTGCAGTGACACTGACATGGTGGTGGTGTGTTAGTGTGTGTTGTGCTGGTATGAGTGGATCAGACACAGCAGCGCTGCTGGAGTTTTTAAATACCGTGTCCACTCACTGTCCACTCTGTCAGACACTCCTACCTAGTTGGTCCACCTTGTAGATAGTCAGAGAGGAT
The DNA here is from genome assembly GCF_030014385.1 of Trichomycterus rosablanca. NCBI lineage: Eukaryota > Metazoa > Chordata > Actinopteri > Siluriformes > Trichomycteridae > Trichomycterus > Trichomycterus rosablanca. Next base: position 7,128,597 of record NC_086001.1, on the reverse strand, counting down.
CGCTCATCTATTGCTGCTGTTTGAGTTGGTCATCTTCTAGACCTTCATCAGTGGTCACAGGACGCTGCCCACGGGGCGCTGTTGGCTGGGTGTTTTTGGTTGGTGGACTATTCTCAGTCCAGCAGTGACAGTGAGGTGTTTAAAAACTGCAGCAGCACTGCTGTGTCTGATCCACTCATACCAGCACAACACACACTAACACACCACCACCATGTCAGTGTCATTGCAGTGCTATAATAATAATACCTACCTAATATAATAATACCTACTCTGTAGTGGTCCTGTGGGGGTCCTGACCATTGAAAAACAGCATGAAAGGGGGCTAACAACGCATGCAGAGAAACAGATGGACTACAGTCAGTAATTGTAGAACTACAGAGTGCTTCTATATGGTAAGTGGAGCTGATAAAACGGACAGTGAGTGTAGAAACAAGGAGGTGGTTTTAATGGTATGGCTGATCAGTGTGTGTGTGTATATATATATATATATATAAAATCAGAGAAGATCAGAGGACCAAGATTTGTAGACGTTCTTCCAATGGTCATTCCAGGTGTCATGGAGTGGATACACATGAATAAGTTCTACATCCCTATACGTGATCATTTTCTGACTGGCTTTCCCCTCACCATTTTTACACTGTTGACTGAAAACTGTGGAGCGATAAGGTCTGGCTCACAGTCAGTGATCAAATTCTTCCCAGAGGTATTGAATGAGGTTGAGAGCAGAGCTCTCAGCCCTGTGAAGGTTCTTCACACCACACTTAACAAACCAGTTCTTTATAAAGGCCTGGATAAACATTCCTTGTGATCGCGTCACTTTCAGAGGCAGTTAGTTTGCAACTCTGGTTTCTGAGCTTCATGGCTGAGCTGTTGTTGCTCCCGGACATTCACATCAACTTCACATTTACAGAAGGTGAGCGGATGGCACCAAAAAGTACCATCTTTTGTCTGACGTGATCACGTGACCATGGAGACGCACTATAAACACACAGTTGCACTTGTGTGGATTAATTGGTGTGAATTGGGGTGACTGTAGTCTTTATAGCGAAGGCAATTTTCGTCCAGAGATACACACACACACAAAATTGAACTCTCCAGTCTTTCTTAATTGGGGTCTCTGACACAATACACTTCAATATATTGGGGTGAAGAGTGTGTGAACACGGGAAAAACAGTACAGAACAAGGGTTGTTTCAATTTCAATAACAACCTGCACCAATTACTATCATACAAGTGTGTGTGTATGTGTGTGTGTGTGTGTGCGTGTGTGCGTGCGTGCGTGCGTGCGCACGTTTTGTAGACTCTCCAAGCTTTTATTAATTATTCAGTGGAATTTGGAGATGACTAGCTTAGCCACTAACAGGGGTCATATCAGGACATTCAAAGCTAACTGATCTGATCCGCGCCCTGTATTGATCTGATAGTCAGCTAATATGGATCTAATACTGATCCAATCTAGACCCTGTAATTATCTTATACTGAACTAAACTGATCCTAAACAGATTCCATACTTATCCTATATTATACTGCATTCATTCTATATTAAATCATAACTTATCTGACCAGATAGAAATCCAATACAGATCCTATACAGATGTGGCCATGTTTCTACACACACTGTCCATTTAATCAGCTCCACTTACCATATAGAAACACTTTGTAGTTTTACAATTACTGACTGTAGTCCAACTGTTTCTCTACATACTTTTTAACCTGCTTTCACCCTGTTCTTCAATGGTCAGGACCCCCACAGGACCACTACAGAGCAGGTATTATTTAGGTGGTGGATCATTCTCAGGACTGCAGTGACACTGACATAGTAGTGGTGTGTTAGTGTGTGTTGTGCTGGTATGAGTAAATCAGACACAGCAGCGCTGATGGAGTTTTTAAACACCTCACTGTCACTGCAGGACTGAGAATAGTCCACCAACCAAAAATATTTAGCCAACAGTGCCCCATGGGCAGCGTTCTGTGACCACTGATGAAGGTCTAGAAGATGACCAACTCAAACAGCAGCAATAGATGAGTGAGCGATCGTCTCTGACTTTACATCTACAAGGTGGACCAACTAGGTAGGAGTGTCTAATAGAGTGGACAGTGAGTAGACACAGCATTTAAAAACTCCAGCAGCGCTGCTGTGTCTGATCCACTCATACCAGCACAACACACACTAACACACCACCACCATGTCAGTGTCACTGCAGTGCTGAGAATGATCCACCACCTAAATAATACCTGCTCTGTGGTGGTCCTGTGGGGGTCCTGACCATTGAAGATCAGGGTGAAAGGGAGCTAACAAACATGCAGAGAAACAGATGGACTACAGTCAGCAATCAAACTAGCTGCAGTGAAGCATTAACAAAGTAAAAAAATTCTATAGAGAAGTTGTAGCCTAGTGGTTAAAGTACTGGACTAGTAATCGAAAGGTCGCCTTAAGCAAGGCCCTCAACCCTCAATTGCTTAGACTGTACACAGTTATACAACCCCTGGCAAAAATTATGGAATCACCACTCTTGGAAGATGTTCTGTCAATTGTTTAATTTTGTAGAAAAAAAATAAATCACAGACATGCCACAAAACTATCATTTTTCAAAATGTCAACCTTCTGGCATTAAGAAACAATAAAAAAAAGAAACAGATATAATAGTTGTGGTCAGTCACAATTGCTTTTTTTAGATCAAGTAGAGGAAAAAAATATGGAATCACTCAAATCTGAGGAAAAAATTATGGAATCACTCTGTAATTTGCAGTTTAAAAACAAAACATCTGCAGCAGATTAGATTTGCTAATTATTCTTCAGTTTAAAAAGAGTGCTTACACCTCGGAGAGCTGTTGCACAAAGCAGATTGTCATGAATCATGGTTCCAACACAAGATATGTCAGTTGAAACAAATGAGAGGATTATAAAACTCCTTCAAGAAGATAAATCATTGTGGAATGTCGCAAAAGATGTTGGTTGTTCCCAGTAAGCTTGTTTAAAATCTGGACCAAGTACAAACAAAATGGGAAGGTTGTAAAAGGGAAGCATACTGGTAGACCAAGTAAGACATCAAAGCATCAAGATAGAAAACTTAAAGCAATATGTCTTGAAAACAGAAAATGCACAACAAAACAAATGAGAAACAAGTGGCCGGAAAGTGGAGTCAATGTCTGTGACTGAACTGTAAGAAATCACCTAAAAGAAATGGGATTTACATACAGAAAAGCCAAACAAAAGCCATCATTAACACCTAAAAAGAAAAGAACAAGGTTAAAGTAGGCTAAAGAAAAGCAATCGTGGACTGTGGGTGACTGGATAAAAGTGATCTTCAGTGATGAATCGCGAATCTGCATTGGGCAAGGTGATGATGCTGGAACTTTTGTTTGGTGTCTGTCCAATGAAATTTATGAAGATAACTGCCTAGAGAAAACATGTTAATTTCCACAGTTGTTGATGATATGGGCCTGCATGTCGGGTAAAGGCACAGGGGAGATGGTCTTCAATAAATGCCAAAGTCCACATTGAAATTTTGGACGCTTTTCTTATCCCATCAGTTGAAAGGATGTTTGGTGATGATGACTTCATTTTTCAAGATGATAATGCATCTTGCCATAGGGCAAAGGACATGAAAACTTTCCTTCAAGAAAACATATAATGTCAATGGCATGGCCTGCAAATAGTCCGGATCTCAATCCATTTGAAAATCTCTGGTGAAAATGGAAGAAAATGGTCAATGACAAGGTTCCAACCTGCAAAGCTGATCTGGCAACAGCAAGAGACAGTTGAAGGCAGATTGATGAAGAATACTGTTTGTCATTAGTTAACTCCATGCCTCAGAGAGTTTAAACCATTATAAAAGCCAGAGGTGGTGCAACAAAGTAATAATGGTGCAGTGTTTTCTAATGATTCCATAATTTTTTCCTCAGATTTGAGTGATTCCATATTTTTTTCCTCTACTTGATCTAAAAAAAAAGCAATTGTGACTGACCACAACTATTATATTTGTTTCTTTTTTTATTGTTTCTTAATGCCAGAGGGTTGACAGTTTGAGAAATGATAGTTTTGTGGCATGTCTGTGATTTCTTTTTTTTCTACAAAATTAAACAATTGAAAGAACATCTTCCAAGAGTGGTGATTCCATAATTTTTGCCAGGGGTTGTATAACCCAGCATTCGAAGGCAACGATGGCAATCAAGTGTCCCCTATAGATTTACATTTACATTTTCGGCATTTAGCAGACGCTTTTATCCAAAGCAACTTATAGTACTGTGACAGTGTACAGTCTAAGCAATTGAAAGTTGAGGGCCTTGCTTAAGGCGACCTTTCGATTACTAGTCCAGTACTTTAACCACTAGGCTACAACTTCTCTATAGAATTTTTTTTACTTTGTTAATGCTTCACTGCAGCTAGTTTGATCGACTCTTCTTTAGCAAGTTCTTCCAGTTCTCTTAAGTTTAAGAACTCCGTCTTCCTACATGTTCCAGCCTTTTCCACAAACATTCAGGATTCACATCACGACTCATAGCGGGTCACTTCAGAACAGTCCAGTGTTTTTTTCCCTCATTCATTCTTGGGTTGCTTTTTGATGTGTGTTTTGGATCATTATCCAGCTGGAAGACCCATGACCTGCAACAGAGGCACAACTTACTGACACTGAGCTTTTATGTTCTGCTCCGAGGATTCAAGGCACCCGGTGCCTGAGGCAGCAGAGCAACCCCGACACATCACTGAGCTTCCCCCGTGTTTCACAATGCACACGGTGTTCTTTTCTTTTAAAGCTTTATTTTTTATCCTGTAAACATAGATTTTTCCTCCTGGGTTTTCCAGCCTGAAGTCCATTTTGATTCAGACACCAATGGATGATGCAAGTTGAAAATGGTGTACCTTGTGCTTGAAGGTCCACTCGGATGTGTGTGGTTCTGTCTGATCTTGGGCCAAGTCATTAATTTAGACTCAAGAATTTGAAATATATGAGTTCAAGCCGTAGCAATCAATGAACAATCACTGAGTTCGGGGGGGGGGGGGGAAGCTATACAAAGCTAGTGAGTGACACTGACATGGTGGTGGTGTGTTAGTGTGTGTTGTGCTGATATGAGTGGATAAGACACAGCAGCGCTGTGGTCCTGTGGGGGTCCTGATCATTGAAGAACAGGGTGAAAGGGGGATAAAGCACGCAGAGAAACAGATGGACTACAGTCAGTAATTGTAGAACTACAAACTGCTTTTATATGGTAAGTTGAGCTGATAAAATGGACAGTGAATGTAGAAGCAAGGAGGTGGTTTTAATGTTATGGCTGATCAGTGATTTTTTTTGGCTAAAATATTGATTTCAGGCCATTTTTTATTACATTTTTCATCCATACTAGAATCCAGCAGTGATGGATATTTGACATTCAGGGTTTGCACGGGTTTTGAGCCATGACATACAACCACACTATTATATTATTTTGATTTTATGGTCGAGTGGTGCCAAATCCCAAATGGATTCTTTTGTGCAATGTATAGAGAAGTCATTTAGGATTCACCGTACCGGCTGGAACATTTCACATTTCACCTGAAACAGTTCACCGTTTCTTTTCATTACAGTGTATGAATCTAGACAGGCTCTAAAGTATTGGGACACCTGTTCTATTTTTTTGACTTCATGTGTTTCAGCCACAACAGTTAATAAGAGGTTTATTGAATCAGCTATATAAAGGAAATGATAGGCTTCTAACTTTGAAGCGATAGTTTAGGGAAGGCATTTTCCTGTTCCAGCATGACTGTGCCCATGTACTCTATGAAGAATCTAACACTGATTCAACCCAGATCCTGTGAGTATCCTATACTGAACTAAACTGATCCTAAACAGATCCAATACTTATCCTATATTATACTGATCTGATCATAATTCATTTAGATCCTGCATTTATTCTAGATTAAATCAAAATGAATTCAATACAGATCTCATCCTAGGCGCCCAGGTGGCGCAGCGGGATATTCCGCTAGCACACCAGCACAGAGTTTTTGAACTCCTCGGTCGAAACTCGGTTTTGCGACCGGTCGGCTGGGTGCCATCTGGTGGGCATAATTGGCAGTGCTTGCAGCAGATACTAATTGGCCACCCTATCTGCAGTATGGTGGCCGGACTATGTGTGGGTGGGTGTAAGGACCCTGATTGGTGGAAGAGACGCCTGTGCAGGAGGGCTGTGCACATGTCGGAAGAGGCGTGTAGAGCGAAGTGCTCTCCTCGGATGTAATCTGGTATCCCTCAGCAGCGAAAGACAAAAATTGAGTGCTCTAAATCGGAAGGAAAATGGGGAGAAAATGCACTAAAAAAAAAAAAATACAGATCTCATCCTATACTGATCAGATAAAATCAGATACAGATCGTATACAGATGTGGCCAGAATATTGGTACCTTTATACTGCCTTTGTTTCAAAATTATTCATAATGTCAAATAAAATGGAACATAATCTTTACTTGGGCGCTTAGGTGGGGCAGCGGTGTATCATTCTAGCCCACTATCACTGAGAGCCGGGGTTCGAATTCCCAGTGGTGCTATCGGCCAGTCGGTAAGCTTGAGTTAAAGACACTCCACTGGACTGCACAGGAATAAACTGGAAACTCAGTTAAGGCTTTTTGAAGAACATCAATATCCCACCATAGAAAGTGCATTTTTTTAACTGAATGTCTGTGAGAATTTGTGACCATACATAAAACTCTTGTGACAAGCCGCCCATTTTATTCATGCATTTTCTCCCATTTTCTCCCAATTTAGTGTAGTCAATTTGTCTTCCGCAGCTGGGGGAGTTAAGGTGGGTATATTGCAGCTCACGCCTGCTCCGACCCGAGCGCAGCCCAGGCGCCTCTCTATCTGCTAATCAGGGTCCTTACACGGCGTTTGAAGACCCCACCCACATAGTCCGGTCATCCTGCCCTAGCAGAACAGTGTCTGCTGCAGGCACTGCCAATTGTGCCCGCTAGATGGCGCCCAGCCGACTGGTGGCAACGCCGAGTTTTGAACTGAGGAGTTCAGAATCTCGGCGCTGGTATGGTGACAAGCCCTCCTACAAGAGTGGCTGTTGTTATAGCCAAAAAGATCACATAGAGGCCACTATTGTAATATAAATATGTTTTTGAAATGGGATGTCAAACACGCTCATGGTCAGGTGTCCAAATACTTTGTCATATAGTATAGGATGTGTGTGGATTAGGTTTAATAAAAAAAGGTTAATCCAGCTATCTATCAAGCAGGACTGTTAGATTAATGGTAATAAAAAGCACATATCAGCTATAAAAAGGCACTAATCATTATATTTTAATATAAGACAATTAACAAAGAGTTTCAAAGAGGCAAAAAAACGGTGCACAAATGGTAGAAGCATTAGTCACACAATCGGGAAAATGATTTTCTGTTTCAGGTAGAACTAAACCTATCGTAACAGGGTGGCGCGCGCCTCTACCATCCATCAGCCCTGCGCCATCCATCAGCCCTGCGCCTTCCACCACCGACTGACAACCCAAGCTCTTAAAAAAAGAACAAGTCTGGGAAAATCAGTAAAACTGGCAGCGGCCAAACAGAAAACACAAAAGGCTTCCACTCTTATCGACTGGATGCTGCTCGAGTCCAGGATGGACCCCATGTGGCAGCCGTCTGCAAGAAAAGCTCACGTGCGGGGTTGGTTTACTTATGAAGGCTGTATTACAAATAACAACAACAAGAAAACAAATAGCGTGTCTTGTTACCAGCTCAACAGATCAACAAAGTGTTGACAAAAGAAAAGCTTCAGGTTGGCGTATCAGCCTAACAAACAAAAAAAATAAATACTGTAAATAAAAATAAATAAAAATTAAAAAATAAATAAATAAAATATATATATATATATATATATATATATATATATACAGTGTATCACAAAAGTGAGTACACCCCTCACATTTCTGCAAATATTTCATTATATCTTTTCATGGGACAACACTATAGAAATAAAACTTGGATATAACTTAGAGTAGTCAGTGTACAACTTGTATAGCAGTGTAGATTTACTGTCTTCTGAAAATAACTCAACACACAGCCATTAATGTCTAAATGGCTGGCAACATAAGTGAGTACACCCCACAGTGAACATGTCCAAATTGTGCCCAAAGTGTCAATATTTTGTGTGACCACCATTATTATCCAGCACTGCCTTAACCCTCCTGGGCATGGAATTCACCAGAGCTGCACAGGTTGCTACTGGAATCCTCTTCCACTCCTCCATGATGACATCACGGAGCTGGTGGATGTTAGACACCTTGAACTCCTCCACCTTCCACTTGAGGATGCGCCACAGGTGCTCAATTGGGTTTAGTCCATCACCTTTACCTTCAGCTTCCTCAGCAAGGCAGTTGTCATCTTGGAGGTTGTGTTTGGGGTCGTTATCCTGTTGGAAAACTGCCATGAGGCCCAGTTTTCGAAGGGAGGGGATCATGCTCTGTTTCAGAATGTCACAGTACATGTTGGAATTCATGTTTCCCTCAATGAACTGCAGCTCCCCAGTGCCAGCAGCACTCATGCAGCCCAAGACCATGATGCTACCACCACCATGCTTGACTGTAGGCAAGATACAGTTGTCTTGGTACTTCTCACCAGGGTGCCGCCACACATGCTGGACACCATCTGAGCCAAACAAGTTTATCTTGGTCTCATCAGACCACAGGGCATTCCAGTAATCCATGTTCTTGGACTGCTTGTTTTCAGCAAACTGTTTGCGGGCTTTCTTGTGCGTCAGCTTCCTTCTGGGATGACGACCATGCAGACCGAGTTGATGCAGTGTGCGGCGTATGGTCTGAGCACTGACAGGCTGACCTCCCACGTCTTCAACCTCTGCAGCAATGCTGGCAGCACTCATGTGTCTATTTTTTAAAGCCAACCTCTGGATATGACGCCGAACACGTGGACTCAACTTCTTTGGTCGACCCTGGCGAAGCCTGTTCCGAGTGGAACCTGTCCTGGAAAACCGCTGTATGACCTTGGCCACCATGCTGTAGCTCAGTTTCAGGGTGTTAGCAATCTTCTTATAGCTCAGGCCATCTTTGTGGAGAGCAACAATTCTATTTCTCACATCCTCAGAGAGTTCTTTGCCATGAGGTGCCATGTTGAATATCCAGTGGCCAGTATGAGAGAATTGTACCCAAAACACCAAATTTAACAGCCCTGCTCCCCATTTACACCTGGGACCTTGACACATGACACCAGGGAGGGACAACGACACATTTGGGCACAATTTGGACACAATTTAGACATGTTCACTGTGGGGTGTACTCACTTATGTTGCCAGCTATTTAGACATTAATGGCTGTGTGTTGAGTTATTTTCAGAAGACAGTAAATCTACACTGCTATACAAGCTGTACACTGACTACTCTAAGTTATATCCAAGTTTCATGTCTATAGTGTTGTCCCATGAAAAGATATAATGAAATATTTGCAGAAATGTGAGGGGTGTACTCACTTTTGTGATACACTGTATATATATATATATATATATATACAGTGTATCACAAAAGTGAGTACACCCCTCACATTTCTGCAGATATTTAAGTATATCTTTTCATGGGACAACACTGACAAAATGACACTTTGACACAATGAAAAGTAGTCTGTGTGCAGCTTATATAACAGTGTAAATTTATTCTTCCCTCAAAATAACTCAATATACAGCCATTAATGTCTAAACCACTGGCAACAAAAGTGAGTACACCCCTTAGTGAAAGTTCCTGAAGTGTCAATATTTTGTGTGGCCACCATTATTTCCCAGAACTGCCTTAACTCTCCTGGGCATGGAGTTTACCAGAGCTTCACAGGTTGCCACTGGAATGCTTTTCCACTCCTCCATGACGACATCACGGAGCTGGCGGATATTCGAGACTTTGCGCTCCTCCACCTTCCGCTTGAGGATGCCCCAAAGATGTTCTATTGGGTTTAGGTCTGGAGACATGCTTGGCCAGTCCATCACCTTTACCCTCAGCCTCTTCAATAAAGCAGTGGTCGTCTTAGAGGTGTGTTTGGGGTCATTATCATGCTGGAACACTGCCCTGCGACCCAGTTTCCGGAGGGAGGGGATCATGCTCTGCTCAGTATTTCACAGTACATATTGGAGTTCATGTGTCCTTCAATGAAATGTAACTCCCCAACACCTGCTGCACTCATGCAGCCCCAGACCATGGCATTCCCACCACCATGCTTGACTGTAGGCATGACACACTTATCTTTGTACTCCTCACCTGATTGCCGCCACACATGCTTGAGACCATCTGAACCAAACAAATTAATCTTGGTCTCATCAGACCATAGGACATGGTTCCAGTAATCCATGTCCTTTGTTGACATGTCTTCAGCAAACTGTTTGCGGGCTTTCTTGTGTAGAGACTTCAGAAGAGGCTTCCTTCTGGGGTGACAGCCATGCAGACCAATTTAATGTAGTGTGCGGCGTATGGTCTGAGCACTGACAGGCTGACCCCCCACCTTTTCAATCTCTGCAGCAATGCTGACAGCACTCCTGCGCCTATCTTTCAAAGACAGCAGTTGGATGTGATGCTGAGCACGTGCACTCAGCTTCTTTGGACGACCAACGCGAGGTCTGTTCTGAGTGGACCCTGCTCTTTTAAAACGCTGGATGATCTTGGCCACTGTGCTGCAGCTCAGTTTCAGGGTGTTGGCAATCTTCTTGTAGCCTTGGCCATCTTCATGTAGCGCAACAATTCGTCTTTTAAGATCCTCAGAGAGTTCTTTGCCATGAGGTGCCATGTTGGAACTTTCAGTGACCAGTATGAGAGAGTGTGAGCGCTGTACTACTAAATTGAACACACCTGCTCCCTATGCACACCTGAGACCTAGTAACACTAACAAATCACATGACATTTTGGAGGGAAAATGACAAGCAGTGCTCAATTTGGACATTTAGGGGTGTAGTCTCTTAGGGGTGTACTCACTTTTGTTGCCGGTGGTTTAGACATTAATGGCTGTATATTGAGTTATTTTGAGGGAAGAATAAATTTACACTGTTATATAAGCTGCACACAGACTACTTTTCATTGTGTCAAAGTGTCATTTTGTCAGTGTTGTCCCATGAAAAGATATACTTAAATATCTGCAGAAATGTGAGGGGTGTACTCACTTTTGTGATACACTGTATATATATATACGTACATTTACACCGATCAGCCATAACATTAAAACCACCTCCTTGTTTCTACACACACTGTCCATTTTATCAGCTCCACTTACCATACAGAAGCACTCTGTAGTTCTACAATTACTGACTGTAGTCTATCTGTTTCTCTGCATGCTTTGTTAGCCCCCTTTCATGCTGTTCTTTAATGGCCAGGACTCTCACAGGACCACTACAGAGTAGGCATTATTTGGGTGGTGGATCATTCTCAGCACTGCAGTGACACTGACATGGTGGTGGTGTGTTAGTGTGTGTTGTGCTGGTATGAGTGGATCAGACACAGCAGCGAAGATGGAGTTTTTAAACACCTCACTGTCACTGCTGGACTGAGAATAGTCCACCAATCAAAAATATCCAAACAACAGGGCCCCGTGGGCAGCGTCCTGTGACCACTGATGACCACTCCCACCCTCACCGTTTCCAAATGAAGAAATTAATGCTTAATGAGGGGCAGAGACTGCCCTTGCAGTGCTGTTTAAAGGAACCTGCACTGTTAGTCATCTCCGCCTCCATGTCCCCTTGCTGGCCCATAATGACATGGATGGTGGGGACGCTACCGTAATCCACGACACCAGCAGGTATACACAGCAGGTATGCAGGTTACACCTAAGTGATTGGTGCTATACACTTTATATCATATATTATATTGTAAAAATATTATACAGGATACTGTACAGGAATTTGTTTTCTGTATTTCATACATATCTATCTACCATAATCAAACCTGGAACAGTAGCACATGTATAAACTAGGGCTGTCAAACGATTAAAAATTTTAATCGCGATTAATCTCAGAATTTCATATAGTTAATCGCGATTAATCGCATTTTTTTAAAAAAAAGAAGAAAACAAGGATTTTTAAGTGAAATGTTACAGTTAAAATGGTGAACACATTTTATGCTAAATGTACTGATGTTAAAAACTGCTGGGACAAGAGAAAACTGTAATTCACTCACATACTAGGCAGAAATACTATCCAGCAGAGACCCCTGACTTCGTATATATGTCAGATTGTAGGTTAGAATTTCTCCAAATATTGTAGATCAGCGGTGCTTTAGGTGGGATAAGGTGTAGTTATTGTAACAGACTTTTCTGTGCTTGTATCGTGACATTTGATGGACGTTTCTACACGAAGTGAGTGTGTTTTGACCCCTTGGGGCTTCCATAGTTCATGGACTAGCATGCTTGGCTAACGCGATGACTCCAGCTCCAACCGTAACAGAAAAAGTAATAAAAGTTTTCTGCTCCCGACAACTTGTGAATATACTGTGTATTTATTTCTTTATTAAGCAAGTGCATCACTACACGCTTGGTTACATTATGATAACAAACCGCAAATGAAAAACGCTGGTAAGTCTCAACATGAACTACGGATGACTCGCAGGGCCAAATAGAATTTGCGTTAACGGCACTATTTTTTTTAATCGCGTTAAATTGAGATTGCGTTAATGCGTTATTATCGCGTTAACTTCGACAGCCCTAGTATAAACTGTATAACATTAATTCGTTTGAGTTATTTTAACCCGACACATTCTAGCTTTATTCTCTAGATAGCAAAGAATACAAAGAAAAGAATAATTTTAATAAAATAAAGAATAAAAAATAATCAATACAATAAACAGAAGAGATTAAAATCAAAAGGTAAGAAAGAAAAAACAAGGCAATAAAAGATGCCAACAATGCAGTGCCAACTGCTGCCTTCAGCTTCTATTAATACCACCGAGTTGGGAGAGAGATTAAATTCACACTGAAAGAGAACAGAAGAACCAGCGCTGCACTCGCAACAATAGAAAAGTTCATTAACTGCTGAAGAGCTGTGGGTGATGGGCGAGAGAATAGTAATCATCCAAACAGTAAAGAATTATGGGTAAATATCAAGGGTGAGATAGGATGAACATACTGTACATGAGAAAAATATAATTATTAATAAAATATTAATATTAATTTATAGGTCTAAGAAACATAATTGAGTTGGTTGTGTAAATGTATATCAGGTGCGTGGATCTGCAATTAAAGCTACTGGTGCAAGCTCCGCCCCCTCACACTAACGAGCTCAAACCATTCAAAGGAATAAAAATAACTTTAATGAAAGTAACATTAATCTTGCCATAAATCTCTCCTCCCACTTACCCAATTAAATAGCTACTGCTATATAGCCCTTATATACTGATCAGCCATTAACATTAAAACCACCTCCTTGTTTCTACACTCACTGTCCATTTTATCAGCTCCACTTACCACATAGAAGCACTTTGTAGTTCTACAATTACTGACTGTAGTCCATCTGTTTCTCTGCATTCTTTCTTAGCCCCCTTTCATGCTGTTCAATGGTCAGGACTCTCCCAGGACCACTACACAGAGTAGGTATTATTTGGGTGGTGGATCTTTATCAGCACTGCAGTGATACTGACATGGTGGTGGTGTGTTAGTGTGTGTTGTGCTGGTATGCGTGGATCAGACACAGCAGCGTGTCCACTCGCTGTTGGTCCACCTTGTAGATGTAAAGTCAGAGACGATCGCTCATCTATTGCTGCTGTTTGAGTTGATCATCTTCTAGACCTTCATCAGTGGTCACAGGACGCTGCCCACGGGGCGCTGTTGGCTGGATATTTTTGGTTGGTGGACTACTCTCAGTCCAGCAGTGACAGTGAGGTGTTTGGATCACACACAGCAATGCTGATAAAGTTTTTACTCATACCAGCACAACACACACTAACACACCACCACCATGTCAGTGTCACTGCATTGCTGAGAATGATCCACCACCTAAATAATACCTGCTCTGTCGTGGTCCTGTGGGGGTCCTGACCATTGAAGAACAGGGTGAAGGGGGGCTAACAAAGCATGCAGAAAAACAGATGGACTACAGTCAGTAATTGTAGAACTACAAAGTGCTTCTACATGGTGAGTGGAGCTGATAAAATGGACAGTGACTGTAGAAACATCAACTGATGTAAAATTATACACGGGAATAGCAGGAATGTTTTACAATGGCAGAAACCGTCCCCTCCTTTCCCTTCCCTTTAAATCAGGTCCCACTCCAATGTTCAATTCATGGCTTCGACCTTGATATCATCTCATTTTTTTTTCCAAACTCGTCTGTCTATCTGTTCCATCAATTATTCCTCCATCAATCTCTCGCATTGTTTCATCCATTTAACCATCTATCCACTGGTTTTCCCAATTTTCTTTCATCAACCTTGCATCAAAATCTGCATCAAAATCTGCATCAACTTTCACCCACTCATCCATCTACCCATCTATCAGCCCTGGCACCTATTCATCCATCTATTCATACGCATCTTCAACCCATCCTTGTTTTTATATATGAATCCATAGTAAATAAATCCAGCCACCAAGTTTCCCCAGTATTTTACAGTTAAACCCCCCAAAAAACGTGATGACTTATTTTAGATGTGTGCTTATTCAGTGTCATCCTTGGCGTCCAAGAAATCATGAGTTACCCACGAAGCATTGCAAGCTTGTGTGAGTTTTAACACCTAAAAATGCTGCCAGAGTGTAAAGTGTAACGTTAAAAACGTTATCTTTAACATTCAGCAATCAAATCTGAAATAAGAGAGTAAAATGAGAAAGCTTTGCCATAATTACAGTAGAAGATATCTCCGACCCCCTGGAGGTCTGAGTGTGTGTGTGCATTTGAGTGTGGTGTTAATAGCGGGGGATTTGGATTGGTTCCCAGCAGACCTTTAACTCTGAACATTAAGAAGATTAATCACCGAGTTTAGGGAAATAAGAGAGAAATGCTCAAATCTGACAGGCTAAGCAATAACGCTGTAAACATAAAAACTACATTAGCTAAACACCATCATTACATCAAAATATTAATATCATAACAACAGCTACAGCACTACAGTTTAAATACATTTATAAAAATGATTTATTCATATCAATTAAAAGCTAGTGTTGCATTAATGGCGCTATAACAGCTAAAAATCACACTTTGGACTATTAAGGATTTTAAAAATCATGTTTGGGCCAGAGGTAGAAGCTAGGATAGTGAGGTGTCAGGTGTCCAAAAGTATGTGGACACCCGAACATCATATTCAAACTGATGAGCTTAATGCCTAGTTCACACTACATGATTTTTGCCTTGATTTTCGCTTGCCGACTGATCGCCGCTAGATGTGGTGCAATCTAAACTCGGCTCTCAATCGCTATGTGTGAGAACTACTCAACAACTCGATCCGAACAACTCGATCCGAACGGCTCGCCGAGCGCTCGGCGACTGAGGAGAGATATCTAGCATGTTAAATATCTGGATTGGTCGGTTACAACTGAGTGTGGTGAGGGGGATAATATAGTTTCTATCAGAATACATCGGCACACACAAGCTTTACAGTATTTGTGAACTTATCGTCCACGCCAAACCATAATACCAACACTGCAATGCAAAAAAATATTTATTAACCTCCAACTCGCTACAAAACAGAACAATCCCTGCTGGTCGCGTTGCCAAATCCACTTGGATAGTGTGTTAGTGTGTGCTGTGCTGAGTGGAACAGACACAGCAGTGCTGCTGGAGTTTTTAAATACCATGTCCACACACTGTCCACTCTATTAGACACTCCTACCTAGTTGGTCCACCTTGTAGATGTAAAATCAGAGACGATCGCTCAACTATTGCTGCTGTTTGAGTTGGTTATCTTCTAGACCGTCATCAGTGGCCACAGGACGCTGTTGGCTGGATATATTTTTAGTCGGTGGACTATTCTCAGTCCAGCAGCACTGCTGTGTCTGATCCACTCATACCAGCACAACACACACTAACACACCACCACCATGTCAGTGTCACTGCAGTGCTGAGAATGAACCACCACCTAAATAATACCTGCTCTGTGGGGGTCCTGACCATTGAAGAACAGGGTGAAAACAGGCTAAACAAGTATGTAGAAAAACAGATGGACTACAGTCAGTAATTGTAGAACTACAAAGTGCTTCAATATGGTAAGAGGAGCTGATAAAATGGACAGTGAGTGTAGAAACAAGGAGGTGGTTTTAATGTTATGGCTGATCAGTGTGGGTACCAATAAATCAATAAAGAATAGATAGATTTAACCAACCTAAACTAAATCTAAAAAGTCAATAAAAACACAATAAACCAACTAACGTGGCAATGAGGGTTGTAAAAAAGGCCAGCTGATTTTAATCCCGCGCTATGTGGTTTAGCATCAGGGACTCGTTCCTGTAGCGCATTACCATGCTCGTCTATAGATGTTAAACTTATTTTACTACACTTCTGAGACTAATTCTGTGTAACTGCGTATTAGCAACAAAAACCCGGCGTCCATGCACTCCGCACCCCAGCCCTCCTGATTGTTGACTTTGTTTTTAAATGAAACCCCTGGGAGACATAGGTGCGCTTTCAGGAAATTAAATTTGCATTTCAGCTTAAAGACGAGGTGCGCGGGAGCCAAGCCGTCGCTCTCGGAAGTCGCCGGCGAGGTGAAACAGTTTGACCTAATTTTATTTACAATCAATCTGGGAACAGTAATTGGTAAATAAAATCCTTAAATCCTCGCACACAATCGCCGGAGCGTAAAAAAAAAGCAGATTAATGGCGCCCGATAGATTTAACAAGACTAAACATATTGAGTTGAGTGATAAAGGATTGGTATGTCAAGGGCAGCCATTATTCTCTCTCAATCTCTCTTTTTCTCACCCTCCCTCTCTTTTGTTCACTCGAATCGAGCACTCTCTAAAGTGGCCCACTTCAACATCAAGACGCTCGGGCACTGACAAGCCCTCATCATCTAGTCAACACCACGCCACCTACGTAGCGCTTTGACAGACGCTCGTTAAGCTCTGGCTTCTCGTTACCGTTTCGCCTATAATGCGGGCCGTGGGTGTGCTGCTGCTTTTTAGTCTTTTTTTATGTTTGAAAGGGGGTTTGTAGAATTGGCAAGGCCGCTGTCTTTCCAGATCAAAGCTGATTGGCTGAGAATTCCAGACACATGCTAATGTAGAGCGTATATAAAAAGAGGATTAGCAGAACAGAGGATAGCGCTAGCGTGCAAAAAACACTACATCAATTAACTTATGCTTACAAAGCCTTGGGTTAGTGACAAATTCTATGTGTAAGAATGTGATCTATATATTAATAATTCTAACATTGATTTGCTCAAAAACAAATGTTAATTTTACCTATGCCATCAGTAAATTTCTTTTTCTCACATAGTAATAACGCAATATATAACATTATAATAATAGCCATAACATTAAAACCACCTCCTTGTTTCAACACTCACTGTCCATTTTATCAGCTCCACTTACCATATAGAAGCACTTTGTAGTTCTACAATTACTGACTGTAGTCCATCTGTTTCTCTGCATGCTTTGTTAGCCCCCTTTCACCCTGTTCTTCAATGGTCAGGACCACCACAGAGTAGGTATTATTTGGGTGGTGGATCATTCTCAGCACTGCAGTGACAATGACATGGTAGTGGTGTGTTAGTGTGTGTTGTGCTGGTATGAGTGGATCAGACACAGCATCGCTGATGGAGTTTTGTCACTGCTAGACTGACAATAGTCCACCAACCAAAAATATCCAGCCAACAGCGCCGTGTGGGCAGCGTCCTGTGACCACTGATGAAGGTCTAGAAGATGACCAACTTAAACAGCAGCAATAGATGAGCAATCGTTTTTACATCTACAAGGTGGACCAACTAGGTAGGAGTGTCTGATAGAGTGGACAGTGAGTGGACAGGGTATTTAAAAACTCCAGCAGCGCTGCTGTGTCTGATCCAGTCATACCAGCACAACACACACTAACACACCACCACCATCATGTCAGTGTCACTGCAGTGCTGAGAATGATCCACCACCCAAATAATACCTGCTCTGTGGTGGTCCTGTGGGGGTCCTGACCATTGAAGAACAGGGTAAAAGCAGGCTAAAATAGAATATAGAGAAACAGATGAACTACAGTCAGTAATTGTAGAACTACAAAGTGCACTTATATGGTAAGTGGATAACTGATAAAATGGACAGTAGGTGTAGAAACAAGGAGGTGGTTTTAATGTTATGGATGATCGGTGTAGACTATATGGTCAAAAGTATGTGGACACCTGTCTTTAATATTGAGTTCAAGCGTTTAGAATCAGTTAAATAAATTAAATCTTGTTCCTCAGCCTTTTGTCCCGTTTTTCGGTTACGGGTCCGGCATTTCCGGCTTCTTCCCTTTTTAGGGGTCGCCGGCGGGATTTGGCACAGTTTTTACGCCGGATGCCCTTCCTGACACAACCCTCCCTATTTATCCAGGCTTGGGACTGGCACTACAATGCACTGGTCAGTGCATCCCAGCGGCTAGGTAACTATGGGACAATTCAGTGTCTCCAATTAGCCTAGTGGCATGTTTTTGGACTGTGGGAGGAAACCGGAGCACCCGGAGGAAACCCACGCAGACACGGGGAGAACATGCAAACTCCGCACAGAAAGGACCTGGACCACCCCACCCGGGGATCGAACCCAGGACCTTTTCGCTGTGAGGCGACAGTGCTACCCACTTAGCCACCGTGCCGCCAGTTAAATAAATAAATTAAATATTAATATGAATGCAACTATGTGGCAGGAGTTTGGTGAAGACCCATTTTTGTTCTAGCAAAACTGTTCCATTAGGCATAAAGCATGATCCTTATTTTTTTTTGGAGCAACCAACATTTTGTCCATGATTTTTACCTTAACCCAGGCAACACAAACAATGCATCAAAACAAAACACAAAACAACATATACTTAATTAATAAAAATAGTGGCAATCTGGTCCCACTGTGGTTTACAAGATTATAATTTTCCCTGCATAAATTTTTTTTGGCTCGCAACCTACCCAAGGGATTTAACCCAGGGTTTAAAAAACCTTGATGAAGACTATTCGATAGGTTTGTTGTGAAGAAACTCCACTGAACACCTTGTGGATTGATTGGAACGTCAACTGTGAGTTAAACCTCATCATCAAACATCAGTGCCTGAACTTCTGAATGCTTTTCGACTGAACGGGCACAGACAGAGTTCCAACAGTGTTTATTTACAGGGCGAGGCACCTCTACAAATCAAACCTTTAATCTTTTCTCCAATGACTTTTGTGGAACTCATCAGCCCAGAGGTGCTCATACTTTTGTCTCCGAGCTGTATCACTGATAAACGCAATCGTGTGTAATTTATTGTATGTTGCTGCGAGTCACCAGCGCGCACACACACACACACACACACACACACACACACCCACACACACCCCCACGCACAGTGATGAAAGCTAGCGTATTGTTAGAGCGGATTCTGAAAAGTGTCCGGCTGTGGTTTGGCTTGTTAAACAAAGCGAGCAACAGTTTGGCCAGCCCGTCCACACTGAGGGGTTTCTCCTAATTTAACTCGTGTTGATGCAAATAATTGGCACTGAGATGCACGATCGCTTCATGTGTAATAAACATCAATCCCAAAGGGTTTATTTTTGCTTTATTCCCAACACACACAGTGAGCTCTTTATTTATTGGCACTGTGAAAAAATCCATAGGGACATAGTTTCTTTTAAACAAAATATAAAACGGGAAATGGGCTTTTAAAACGGGTATTATAAGCTTATGGGGGCAGAGCTGTATCGTTAGGTTCTAGATATACACCAGATATACACCGATCAGCCATAACATTAAAACCACCTCCTTGTTTCTACACTCACTGTCCATTTAATCAGCTCCACTTACATATAGAAGCACTTTGTAGTTCTACAATTACTGACTGTAGTCTATCTGTTTCACTGCATGCTTTGTTAGCCCCCTTTCATGCTGTTCTTCAATGGTCAGGACCCCACAGGACCATTACAGAGTAGGTATTATTTGGGTGGTGGATCATTCTCAGCACTGCAGTGACACTGACATGGTGGTGGTGTGTTAGTGTGTGATGTGCTGGTATGACTGGATAAGACACAGCAGTGCTGCTGAAGTTTTTAAACACCTCACTGTCACTACTGGACTGAGAATAGTCCACCAACCAAAAATATCCAGCCAACAGCGCCCTGTGGGCAGCGTCCTGTGACCACTGATGAAGGTCTAGAAGATGACCAACTCAAACAGCAGCAATAGATGAGCGATCGTCTCTGACTTTACATCTACAAGGTGGACCAACTAGGTAGGAGTGTCTAATAGAGTGGACAGTGAGTGGACATGGTGTTAAAAAACTCCAGCAGCACGGCTGTCTTATCCACTCATACCAGCACAACACACACTAACACACCACCACCATGTCAGTGTCAATGCAGTGCTGAGAATGATCCACCACCCAAATAATACCTGATCTGTGGTGGTCCTGTGGGTGTCCTGACCATTGAAGAACAGCATTAAAGGGGGCTAACAAAGCATGCAGAGAAACAGATGGAGTACAGTCAGTAATTGTAGAACTACAAAGTGCTTCTATATGTGTATATATAAGTGGAGCTGATAAAATCATTGATATAGCTGAACTATATAGATTGTATACTTTTTCCTTTAATAAACCATCACTTATAAAAGCAAAAGAGAAAAGTATCATTACGCAAAACTAGAGCAGAACATACACTGATACAAACAGGAAATGAGGTCAGAGTAAAATAAACGTTGTCCACTGAAGCAAAAAAAAAAAATAAATCAAAGGTCACCTAATAAGGTCAGTTTTTATGTTCCATGTTTTTATGCTAGTTTTTGATTTGTTTTGTGTTGTTTTGAGCTGTTCTTTTGCTATTTTTGGTTCAGTTGGTTTTGGCAGGTTTAGGCTGGTTTTTAGGTTTTATGTACTGACTTTGTGGGTGGGTATTGAGCTGGGTTTTGGTTCCACCACAAACCAGACTAAAATAAAATGCTTACTAAATAAATAAGTGAAGGACCGCATTTAAAAATACATTTAGTTTAGATTTGATAAAAGGTTTTAAACCGTCTTATTCAAGATGTGGGAAAAACAAACATCTCTGCCAAATATATGACACAAAGAACTGTCTGTGCCTCACCCTGGTAAAAACGAACAGATTTTAAGCTGGCATTGGGCTTTATTATTATTGGGTTTTATTACTGGTTTTGTGCAGGTTTAGGATTAGATATTTGGGCTGTGTTATTACTGGTTTTGTGCAGGTTTAGGATTAGATATTTGGGCTGTGTTATTACTGGTTTTGTGCAGGTTTAGGATTAGATATTTGGGCTGTGTTATTACTGGTTTTGTGCAGGTTTAGGATTAGATATTTGGGCTGGTTTATTACTGGTTTTGTGCAGGTTTAGGATTAGATATTTGGGCTGTGTTATTACTGGTGTTGTGCAGGTTTAGGATTAGATATTTGGGCTGTGTTATTACTGGTGTTGTGCAGGTTTAGGATTAGATATTTGGGCTGTGTTATTACTGGTTTTGTGCAGGTTTAGGATTAGATATTTGGGCTGTGTTATTACTGGTTTTGTGCAGGTTTAGGATTAGATATTTGGGCTGTGTTATTACTGGTTTTGTGCAGGTTTAGGATTAGATATTTGGGCTGTGTTATTACTGG
Organism: Trichomycterus rosablanca; assembly: GCF_030014385.1. Taxonomy (NCBI): domain Eukaryota; kingdom Metazoa; phylum Chordata; class Actinopteri; order Siluriformes; family Trichomycteridae; genus Trichomycterus; species Trichomycterus rosablanca. Next base: position 7,106,912 of record NC_086001.1, on the reverse strand, counting down.
TTTTGTGCAGGTTTAGGATTAGATATTTGGGCTGTGTTATTACTGGTTTTGTGCAGGTTTAGGATTAGATATTTGGGCTGTGTTATTACTGGTGTTGTGCAGGTTTAGGATTAGATATTTGGGCTGTGTTATTACTGGTGTTGTGCAGGTTTAGGATTAGATATTTGGGCTGTGTTATTACTGGTGTTGTGCAGGTTTAGGATTAGATATTTGGGCTGTGTTATTACTGGTTTTGTGCAGGTTTAGGATTAGATATTTGAGCTGTTTCATTACTGGTTTTGTGCAGGTTTAGGATTAGATATTTGGGCTGTGTTATTACTGGTTTTGTGCAGGTTTAGGATTAGATATTTGGGCTGGTTTATTACTGGTTTTGTGCAGGTTTAGGATTAGATATTTGGGCTGTTTTATTACTGGTTTTGTGCAGGTTTAGGATTAGATATTTGGGCTGTGTTATTACTGGTTTTGTGCAGGTTTAGGATTAGATATTTGAGCTGTTTTATTACTGGTTTTGTGCAGGTTTAGGATTAGATATTTGGGCTGTTTTATTACTGGTTTTGGTATTATTATTATGGTTTTTGACAGGATTTATTGTTGGGTTTAGATTTTTTGGCTGTTTTTCAAATGATGAAATAACAAAATAACCTAAAACTAATGTTTTAAGATTGTATATGCACACAAAGTACTGCCTGTTCCTCACCCTTTTATGAGAATAGTCAATCTGATTAGCCGTTGGCATTCAGCCACCTGGGCATTCAGGATTGTTTGGTATGTGTGTGGCATCACTACACTGGTATTGTTGTACCCACTCTAAGCTGAGCTGTGTGGGTGGGATGAAAGGAAAACTGAGTAAACGTTGCTGTTTCTTCACTTCACCCTCCAAAGCCTTGTTTATTCCCATGATGCATTTCATCTCAAATGCAACTTGCTAACGGTCTCACTTTGAGCCTTCTTGCAATTTTATTCTGATTGTGGTTTTTGGTTTCAGGTTTTGATTTAAACAAAATATCCACTATTAGGGGACAGAGGAATGCATCTTTAGGCTCTTCTGACTTGAGAAGTATGAAATTAGGAGTAAAATGAGAAGTTCCTCTTTCGCATATACACAAATCAGCCATAACATTAAAACCACCTCCTTGTTTCTACACTTACTATCCATTTTATCAGCTCCACTTACCATATAGAAGCACTTTGTAGTTCTACAATTACTGACTGTAGTCCATCTGTTTTTTTTTTTACATACCTTTTTACCTGCTTTCACCCTGTTCTTCAATGGTCAGGACCCCCACAAGACCACTACAGAGCAGATATTATTTCTCAGCACTGCAGTGACACTGACATGGTGGTGGTGTGTTAGTGTGTGTTGTGCTGGTATGAGTGGATCAGACACAGCAGCGCTGCTGGAGTTTTTAAATACCGTGTCCACTCACTGTCCACTCTATTAGACACTCCTACCTAGTTGGTCCACCTTGTAGATGTAAAGTCAGAGACGATCGCTCATCTATTGCTGCTGTTTGAGTTGGTCATCTTCTAGACCTTCATCAGTGCTCACAGGACGCTGCCCACGGGACGCTGTTAACTGGATATTTTTGGTTGGTGGACTATTCTCAGTCTAGCAGTGACAGTGAGGTGTTTAAAAACTCCATCAGCATTGCTGTGTCTGATCCACTCATACCAGCACAACACACACTAACACACCACCACCATGTCAGTGTCACTGCAGTGCTGAGAATGATCCACCACCTAAATAATACCTACTCTGTGGTGGTCCTGTGGGGGTCCTGACCATTGAAGAACAGCATAAAAGGGGGCTAACAAAGCATGCATTCATATGGTAAGTGGAGCTGATAAAATGGACAGTGAGTGTAGAAATAAGGAGGTGGTTTTAATGTTAGAGTAGTCTGACATGGGGAATGCTTGTACCTTTGAAGGGAAGCTCCAGTCATGTTCCTACATTTAGTGGAAAACATCCTAGAAATGTGTAACCAACGTCTGTGTGTAGTAGCAGCAGCTCTACAATAATGCACCTGCTGCAAAATGGCATGTCCAGGTGCTTCTATACCTTTGCTTACAGTGGCATTGGATTAGCTTTTTCAAATCCTATAGATTGTGTGTGTGTGTGTGTGTGTGTGTGTTTTGAAACTGCAGTCATCAGCAGAATGGCACTGTCATATTTAGCAATGCAGCAATGATGCAAGCACATCACAACATTCATCTCACCAAATCAGCTTTTTCCAACACTAACAATGTGTGTGTGTGTGTGTGTGTGTGTGTGTGTGTGTGTGTGTGTGTGTGTGTTCGGAGGGGTATTTTTAAATCCCAATATTTTCAGCAAGACTTTCATAAACACCTGCTGTAGAACCACTCGTTACCCACTGTTGCATCATGCCTAAAGAGAGGTTAGCGTTTGAAGTTTTGGGGGTACCACTTATTAACCCCCCCTTCAGATTTACATCCAAAAATAAACACAGAAAACATCTAAAAAAAATAAAATAGCAGAAACAAATTATTATCAGTTATTAAAACAAATTGTGGTAATTAAAAGTGCAACATAGAGCACAGGGTTTAAGGCAAACAGCAAACAAGTCATGCAAGACCAAAGATCCTAATGTAGCATGAGCAGTATCAGTATGTTCACATAAATAAAATAAACATAAGCAGGACTAAATATCCTCGTCTTAACAAGCTTTATGCTTATCGGTTCTAAATTGAACCAAACTGTAATCTAAGCCCTAATCAGCCTCTAATTAAACCCTGATTAGAAATAGATTTTTTTATCAGCCGAAACAATGCTCACTAATTACACGTGGAATTAAACCCCTGACTCGTCCGGATGCTCTGTGCCATCACTTAACATCCTCACCTTACATACTTAACATCCTCACCTAACTGCTCTACCTTAAATACCTCATTAGTAAGGCCCTACCCAATTCACGTCCGTGACAATACGTTGCTGTACACGCCTCTTCCGACACGTGTACAGCCCTCCTCTTCTCGCCCCCGAATTCTGCACAGGCGTCTCTTCCGACAATCAGGGTCCTTACACAGCGTATGAAGACCCACCCACCCACACATAGTCCGGCCACCACCCTGCAGATATGGTGGCCAGTTAGTATCTGCTGCAAGCACTGCCAGTTATGCCTGCCAGATAGTGCCTAGCCGACCGGTGGCAACACCGAGTTTCGAACCGAGGAGTTCGAACATCTGATACTTGATTAATACATATAATTTAATGATAAACAACATGCTGTGTTTATTACAGACTATCATTTTATTAGCTGTCTGTGTTTTTTTCTGTATGTGAATATCAAGTGTAATTTAATTATTTCTTGATAAGAGTAAATAAAATATCAGAACAGCTTGCTGCTTGAACTCACATTTATTTACCTGCAAAATAAATTCTGAGAGAACACCATGTTTCTGAATAACATGGTTCTACCTCAACACGGCGTTTAAACACACGGAGAGAATACCAAGATTAAGACCCATATAAATGGGTCTAAAATGGATCTCTAGGTCTCTCAAATCCTAAACTGAAGCTACAGGTGTTTAGACCAGACACCCAAACTATGACCTTAATCACTGAGACTGACATTTACATTTGCAGCATTTTGCAGACACTTTTATCTAAAGCGACTTACAATTATGACTGAGTACTGTTTGAGCAACTGAGGGTTAGTTAAGGGCCTTGCTCAGGGGCCCAAAAGTGGCATTTTGGCAAAGGTGGGGCTTGAACCAGCAACCTTCTGATTACTAGTCCAGTATCCAAATAATTGAGCAAAACAAGACCCTAAAAAACCAAAACTTAAGCCCCAGCAACACAGGTCCAAGACACAACCCTCTAGCTACAAGGCTGTAATCCAAAGACCAAAAACATAGACCCCAAACTACACCACAACCACAGTGACAACGACCAAAACCACAGAAAAGAACAATGATCAGCCATAATATTAAAACCACCTCCTTGTTTTTACACTCACTGTCCATTGTATCAGCTCCACTTACCATATAGAAGCACTTTGTAGTTCTACAATTACTGAATGTAGTCCATATATTTCTCTGCATACTTTTTTTAGCCTGCTTTCACCCTGTTCTTTAATGGTCAGGACCCCCACAGGACCACCACAGAGTAGGTATGATTTAGGTGATGGATCATTCTCAGCACTGCAGTGACACTGACATGGTGGTGGTGTGTTAGTGTGTGTTATGCTGGAGTTTTTGAATATCGTGTCCACTCACTGTCCACTCTATTAGACACTCCTACCTAGTTGGTCCACCTTGTAGATGTAAAGTCAGGGACGATCGCTCATCTATTGCTGCTGTTTGAGTTGGTCATCTTCTAAACCTTCATCAGTGGTCACAGGACGCTGCCCACGGGGCACTGATGGCTGTTTTTGTTTTTTTTGGTTGGTGGACTATTCTCAGTCCAGCAGTGACAGTGAGGTGTTTAAAAACTCCAGCAGCGCTGCTGTGTCTGATCCACTCATACCAGCACAACACACACTAACACACCACCACCATGTCAGTGTCACTGCAGTGCTGAGAATGATCCACTACCCAAATAATACCTGCTCTGTAATGGTCCTGTGGGGGTCCTGACCATTGAAGAACAGCATGAAAGGGGGCTAACAAAGCATGCAGAGAAACAGATGGACAAGTGCTTCTATATGGTAAGTGGAGCTGATAAAATGGACAGTGTCTTTAGTCAATAAATAAATGATGTTGTTCCTGAACCCTCATCAGTGAGTCACACGAGTCATGTGGTGCACATGATACAATTACGAATTTTTAAATGTCATGTACTGTGCACTAGGCACACAGCAGAATGGTGTATGTGGTACAAACTGTTCAGCTCTGTATTTTTTGCTCCATGTTATGGTAAGAAATCCACCAGATTGCACCCTGGTCTCAACAAAATTATAAATTTAATATTTTCAGCATTTAGCAGACGCTGTTATCCAAAGCGACTTACAGTACTGTGACAGTATATTGTCTAAGCAATTGAAAGAATTGAACAGTGGAAACCTGGCAGTGGTGGGACTTGAACCAGTGACCTTTCGATTACTAGTCCAGTACCTTAACCGCTAGGCTTCAACTGCACTTTACGTAGTAGTTGTAGATGTGTTAAAAAGTAGTGTGTTTTATCTTTTCTTATAATTAATAGTTGTATTATACGACACATCAATATTACAAATAGATAATGCACAAACCTTTGTCAAGCACTACAATACAGAGTTACATGCACAAATGCCACTTAAAACTTTACTGTGCAAAAAATAAGCCTCATATTAACCATATCCTGAAGCAGCATCGACTTCTCTGGGCTCTGAGGCATCTAGGATGGACCATCACACAGTGCAAATGTGTATTGTGGTCAGATGAATCAGCATTCCAGGTCTTTTTTGGAAATAAATGGGCGCCATGTGCGCCGGACCAAAGACGAAAAGGACCATCCAGACTGTTATCAGCAACAAGTCCAAAAGCCAGGGTCTGTCATGGTATGGGGCTGTGTCAGTGCCCTTGGCAAAGGTCATTTGCACTTCTGTGATGGCAGCATTAATGCAGAAAAGTACATTGAGATCTTAGAGCAACATGTGCTGCCTTCAAGACGTCATCTTTTCCAGGCAAAACCACATGCTGCACACATTACAAAGGCATGGCTGCGGAAGAAGAGGGTACGGGTACTGGACTGGCCTGCCTGCAGTCCTGATCTGTCCCCCCAAAAGAGAATGTGTGGAGAATTTTGAAAGGAAAAATGCGACAACGACGACCCCGTACTGTTAGACATCCTAAGACGTGGGACAGAATAAAAGCTGAAACACTAAATCACTTGGTCTCCTCGGTGCCAAACCGTCTTTTAAGTGTGGTGAAAAGGAGTGACAACATTACAAAGTGGTAAATGCTTTACTATCCCAACTTTTTTTGGAATGTGTTGCAGGCCTGAAATGCAGGAATGGTTGCTTATTAATAAATGAAATGAAGTTGAGCAGACAACACATGAAATATTTGCATTTTCCATGCTGTCCCAACTTTTTCTGATTTGAGGTTGTATGATAAATGTACACTCCAGGGCAGAAGTATGTGGACACCCTACCTAAATATTAAGGTTAGGTGTTTCAACCACACTTACTGACGACAGCTTTATAAAATTAAGTATGTAAAACAAATTATACGCCAAACTTGTGCGGCATGACTGTGTCTCCGTGCACAAAACGAGGTCCATAAATTTATGGCTTGACATGTTTTATGTAAAGGAACATCAGTGATCTGCACAGAGCTCTGACCTTTACCACATTGAACATATTAAGGATGAATTACAACAGCATGTGAGTCAGACCTCTCCATCAAACATTACTGCCTGAATGCTCTTTTACGAATTACCACAGGTACAACCAAAATTTTATGGAAAGGCTTTTCAGAACAGTGGGCGGCAACAAGACTATATTAATGCCCATAATTTTGTAATAGGATAAGGTCATATGCCAACACACATCTGGCCATATAGTATATAATAATTTATTACAGAAGTAGTGTATAACATTAAAACCACCTCTTTGTTTCTACAATCACTGTCCATTTAATCAGCTCCACTTACCATATAGAATCACTTTGTAGTTCTACAATTACTGACTGTAGTCCATCTGTTTCTCTATATACTTTGTTAGCCCCCTTTCATGCTGTCCTTCAATGGTCAGGACCCCCACAGAGCAGGTATTATTTAAGTGGTGGATCATTCTCAGCACTGCAGTGACACTGACATGGTGGTGGTGTGTTAGTGTGTGTTGTGCTGGTATGAGTGGATCAGACACAGCAGTGCTCCTGGAGTTTTAAAATACCATGTCCACTCACTATCCACTCTATTAGACACTCCTACCTAGTTGGTCCACCTTGTAGATGTAAAGTCAGAGATGATCGCTCATCTATTGCTGCTGTTTGAGTTGGTCATCTTCTAGACGTTCAGCAGTGGTCACTGGACACTGTCTACGGGGCGCTGTTGGCTGGACATATTTTTGGTTGGTGGACTATTCTCAGTCCAGCAGTGACAGTGAGGTGTTTAAAAACTCCAGCAGCGCTGCTGTATCTGATCCACTCATACCAGCATAACACACACTAACACACCACCACCATGTCAGTGTCACTGCAGTGCTGAGAATGATCCACTACCCAAATAATACCTGCTCTGTAATGGTCCTGTGGGGGTCCTGACCATTGAAGAACAGCATGAAAGGGGGCTAACAAAGCATGCAGAGAAACAGATGGACTACAGTCAGTAATTGTAGAACTACAAAGTGCTCCTATATGGTAAGTGGAGCTGATAAAATGGACAGTGAGTGTAGAAACAAGGAGGTGGTTTTAATGTTATGGTTGATCAGTGTACAGTATATATCCATTCATACATTTTTACAGGCCAATCACTTCAGATGGTGTCGATTTTAGCCACTTGGTGGTCTTGTATTTTTTAAAGCTGTTTTTCTACATGTGTGAAAATTCTCCTCGCTCCATATGGAAGAATTGGATGCCAAGCATGAAACAACTTCTAAGCGTGATAAAATCCACTATTTCTCCACTTGTTCTCTTGTGTAGAATAAAATCAAACTGAAGTGAATGAGTTCTGGATCAAATCCACTACAATGCCTGAGTGAGTACTGGATCAAAACCTAGTCCTATTAAGAGTTAATACCTAGACTAAAACCTAGCACAATTCCTGAGTAATTACAAAGTCAAGGACTAGTACAACTTCTTATGCCTAGTTCACACTACACAAATTTTTGCCCTGACTTAAAAGACGTGATCGCGCGACGACTGGTCGCCGCTAGATGTGGGAGCTCGGGAGCAACTCTGTGTTCGCTCAGGCTCGAAACTCGGCTCTCAATCGCTGTGTGAACTGTTCAACGACATCGATCCGAACGAGATATCTAAGAGAGATATCTAGCATACTACAGTAAATAACTAGATCACTCGGTTGCGACTGGCAATGAGTGCGGTGAGGGGGTTAATATAGTTTCTATCAGAATACATCGGCACACACACAAGCTTTACAATATTTGTGAACTTATCGTCCACGCCAAACCATAATACCAACACTGCATTACAAAAAATATTTATTAACCTCCAAAACTCACTACAGAACAGAACAATCCCTGCTGGTCGCGTTGCCAAATCCACTCGGATTTGTTTATTTTTCTCTTCGCTTTTACGCTGCACATCAGCGCACAAACAACTTTGATCGCCCGCTACTCGTTAACGTGCATTTTTGGACGTGGTATCATTAAACCCCTCGTCACTTCTCACGTTTGTTTTCGTGACAAAACGTAGTTTGGGAGATCAGAGAAGCTCGCCTGCGATTCCAGTTGGTGACAGATCGTGTAGTGTGTGACCTATCGCCGATCAGTCGTGTAGTGTGAAAGCCACACCGACTTGAAAGACTCCCGATTACAAAAGATTTAGTTGTGTAGTGTGAACTGTACAGCGCAGAGATGTTCACAAGTCACAAAATACGAGTCCGATTCGAGTCACGAGTCTTTAGGCTAGAGTCAGAGTCAAGTCACGAGTCAATATAATATACACAAAACATATATTGGAAATGTAGCTTAGAAATAAACAAATAATCTGTAAGTTCACAAAAAAACAACAACAACAGATTAGCGACTGTATTTTGCCGTTTTACTTAGTGCCTTTACTTTCAGTTAAAAGCTTGAACTGATGTTTTGTTTTCATTGCAAACTACGACACAGCGGCCAAAATCCAAAACACAGCAAAAAATCCATAATACTGCTTACCTTAGCTTATGTTCTTCCAGATGCTATTAAATTTATAACCGTGTGGTCCCATTAGAAATATAATCCGTTATTTTGTAAATGTGCTTATAATTAAAAACATTTATATGCCAAATCATACCAATACAATCCCAACAGTCTAGTGGAACCTTCTCTTATCACCAGTAACTGAAGGAACTGGCCTGAAAATGGTAGATTTAACTAGAGATGGGTGGCAAAATCTGGCTGAATTGAACGAGTTCTCCTAACTAAAGTGCAGCTGTTTTTTTTGTTTTGTTTTTTATGGCGATATTTGTGTCGTTCAGACATTCAAAAGAAATTATGCTTATAAAACAACCAACACACAATTCCCAACACTTACTGTTTAACTGGATGTAGTACTACATTATCCACATAATAGCATCTACATAATATAACTGCGGTGTCCATGGAGTAACGAGTGTGAGTATGTATGAGAGTGTGGTAAGTGCTTTTATTTCCATTCTCTATGTGATAATAATGTGATTGTGGAGGTGTAAGCCAGTGCTGGATTGTGAGTGATTATGTCCATTATGGGTTTTGCACAAGGGACAGAGATATAAAATTCTTTTGCAATTATTCAGCATTGAGCGAGAAACGTGGGTGAAAGTGAGAACCGCTAACAATACCGCCACACACACACAAAAACACTGTTAGCTTTTTTTGGCAGCAGCTCAATGCAAAAAAACATACAGACACTAATAAAGAGCTTCAGTCTATGTTCATTTTAAACATAGCATGGAGAAGACGTGATTTGATTGACTTTGAGAATGACGTGGCTGTTGGCACTAGTTGGACTGGTTTAAATCACTCTCACCTCAACAGTCTCTAGAGTTTAAATAAAAACTCTAGAGTGAAAAAAATGGTATCTTAAGGGTAATTTAAGAAAAATGGCCCAACTAGCTGACATGAACACTAGGATAAGTTAATAAGAATCTGGTACAACCATGGTGAGCAGAAAAGCATCTCTGGAACAACACATTAAACCTTGAAGCAGATAGGCTACACCAGCAAAAGATCACACTGGCTTTCACTTCTGTCAGACAAGAGCAAGAATCTAAGTCTACAGTGGGCACAGGCTTACCAAAATCAGACATTTAAGGATTGAAAATTTTTTTACTGATGTGGCAACATGCAATTACAAGGGTTAGATTTTGGCATAACCAGCATTATTTCATGGACCCAAATGTTTGATTTATGTTGTTTCTGGGATTCTCTGTTTCTTGTTGCGTCAGCAGTACCAAACAAATGAGGACATTTTAAGAACCAGATCATACCATAACAAACTCACCACTGGATGGATGGATGAATAGATAAATAGATAGATGGGTGGATGGGTGGATGGATGGATGGACAGATAGATAGACTGATAGATAGACATGGATGGACGGACGGACGGACGGTTGGATAGATGGATATAAAGATGGATGGATGGATGGATGGATAAGATAGCTAGATAATATTGATAAGATACATGGATGGATGGACATGTAGATAGATAGATAGATGGATGGATGGATGGATGGATGGATGGACGGATGGACGGATGGATAGACTGATGGATGGATGGATGGATAGATAGACTGATGGGTGGGTGGATGGATGGATGGATGGATATAGATATTAATACATTAATTTGGGTTTAAACACATCCACAGACTAGATTACAAATTTAAAATAGACTACGGATGGGATTAGACAAGAATTTTAAGTACTTACAGGATCAAATCTACATACTACAATGCCTAAATGAGTACTAAATCAAGACCTAGTCATATTAAGAGTTAATTACTAGACTAAAACCTAGCACAATTCCTGAGTAATTACTAAATCAAAGACTAGTACAACTTCTTAAGAATTAGTAAACAAAGACCTGTAAATACCCAAACAACAACCCTACGTAGGGACCTTTTATTTACCAAATCATACCAATACAATCCCAACAGTCTACTGGAACCTACTCTTTTATCAGTAACTGAAGCAATGGAAGATAACAACTGGCTTTAACTGGAAATAGATGGCAAAACAAAACTGAATATGGGCAGACAAATCATGGTATGTCACGTCAGAGTGTGAAAATGTATTTCTATGTAAATTTTGTACAAAAAATGATTGGAATCAAGCAAAATACTATTCATTAGTATTAACGGGGAAACTTATTGACCAAGTCACATCTTTACTAAAACAATGACTGACAGATAATAAGCAGACATGACACAGAATTGGTTTTCCTGGAACCCCAGGCTACTAAGTTGTCCAACATTAAGGGTCTTAACAAATGGGTTTAGTTGGTCAGTCCATCAACTACAGGGTGAAACTATCTTTTCGAGGTGGTCACATGGGCGTCTAGCAGAAGAACGTCTGGTTTTGTCTAAACTGCAGAATGAACGTTTGTGGTTAACATGTAAGCTGAGTAGAGATTTAAACAAATAAACTTTAAAAAAAAAAACCCACACACAATGGCTTTTCTTGGCGCTGATGTCAGACGTCCTTTCTAATAAACCAGCCTGTGGATCTTCCTGTCTACACCCCATTATGAGCCACCTGGTCTTAAGATTTCTGGAAGTGATTATGCAAGTGTTTCAATCCAAAATCTGCCTTTTAACAATAGAATAGTGTGTGTGTGTGTGTGTGTGTGTGTGTGTGTGTGTGTGTGTGTGTGTGTGTGTGTGTGCGTGTGTGTGTGTGTGTGTGTGTGTGTGGTACGTAACATACACACTGCACTGATCTGCAAACTCAGCACTTTGTGTTAACACCATTATCACTCATTCATTATGTATGCACAAAAGATGCAAATGACATGCACATCTTATTATAGATAAGATATACAGCTCAACACTGACTGTGTGTGTGAAAAAGAGAGAAATAGGACTGGGTGAGCATTTTATTCTTCTCTAGTTTATCACTCATAAACCACGTTCACACCTACACCTTTAATCCAGTAACGTATTAGATGTTTGAAATGGACTGAGGTGGAGATATAATGGAATCTAATACAATTCTGAAGTAGAAACCAGGACTAGATGGAGTACAATTTCTGAAAAAATTACCTTGTAGAGTACAATTCTAGAGTAATAACAGACAAGGACACTCACAAAAAGGGGATTTTTTTTTTTTTTTTTTTACAATGAGACTTGGTATTGTACATTGGTAATCACTGGGATTAACTACAAGATCTGGTACATTCCAAAATCAAGGGCCAGAGCAATTCCAACAAGACAGTACAGTACAAGGTCTTTACCAAAAGGAGACACAAGGTCCAGTTACTTAAATATCTAAAATTGCTATTATTATTTTTATTAGGATTTTAACGTCATGTTTTACACACTTTGGTTACATTACTTTAGTTACTGGTTACACAAGATTCATCAGTTCACAAGTTTAATACCAAACACAGTCATGGACAATTTTGTATCTCCAATTCACCTCACTTGCACGTCTATGGACTGTTGGAGGAAACCCACGCAGTTACAGAGAGAACGTGCAAACTTCACACAGAAAGGACCCAGACCATTCTACCTGGGAATGAAACCCAGGACCTTCTTGCTGTGAGGCAACAGTGCTACCCACTAAGCCACTGTGCTGCCCTTAAATACACAGATCAGCCATAACATTAAAACCACCTCCTTGTTTCTACACTGTCCATTTTATCAGCTCCACTTACCATATAGGAGCACTTTGTAGTTCTACAATTACTGACTGTAGTCCATCTATTTCTCTACATACCTTTTTAGCCTGCTTTCACCCTGTTCTTCAATGGTCAGGACCACCACAGGACCACCACAGAGCAGGTATTATTTAGGTGGCGGATCATTCTCAGCACTGTAGTGACACTGACATGGTGGTGGTGGTGTGTTAGTCTGTCTTGTGCTGGTATGAGTGGATCGGACACAGCAGCACTGCTGGAGTTTTTAAGTACCGTGTCCACTCACTGTCCACTCTATTAGACACTCCTACCTAGTTGGTCCACCTTGTAGATGTAAAGTCAGAGACGATCGCTCATCTATTGCTGCTGTTTGAGTTGGTCATCTTCTAGAACTTCATCAGTGGTCACAGGACGCTGCCCACAGGGCGCTGTTGGCTGGATATTTTTGGTTGGTGGACTATTTTCAGTCCAGCAGTGACAGTGAGGTGTTTAAAAACTCCATCAGCATTAATGTGTCTGATCCACTTATAGCAGCACAACACACACTAACACCACCACCATGTCAGTGTCACTATTGTGTCACAATAATTTCCTTCGGGATAAATAAAGTATCTATCTATCTACTGAAGTGCTGAGAATGATCCACCACCCAAATAATACCTGCTCTGTAGTGGTCCTGTGGGGGTCCTGATCATTAAAGAACAGCATGAAAGGGGGCTAACAAAGCATGCAGAGAAACAGATGGACTACAGTCAGTAATTGTAGAACTACAAAGTGCTTCTATATGGTAAGTGGAGCTGATAAAATGGACAGTGAGTGTAGAAACAAGGAGGTGGTTTTAATGTTATGGCTGATCGGTGTATATTTGGATGCACATTTCTGAAGGTGTTTCTATGGTTTTGGTTCAGCAGTGTATGGTGTGTGTTTGTTTACATGGCATATTATAAAGTGTGTATGTGGGAAGATATTTATGCAGTGTATGTGTATGACATGTACACAGTGTGTTGTATGTGTGTGGGTGAGTGTGTGCACGTGTGTTTTGGCTCATTAGCAGTAGCATCAGGTTCAGATCACACACTTCAAAAGACTCAATAACGAGCTCCGATTGGGTTACTGATGAGGCACAGGTCACACACTACACATACACACACAGTATACACACACACACTACACACACGTCAGGACATTTTGTTGCTGATGACCTTTGGGTGATTGACAAGTGTGCCTGAGGGGTGTGGCCATGACTGATGGCTAAAAACATGAGAAATAATATAAAGGTTAATGAAAAAGCTAAGTGTTCAGTTAATACCCACATGCTGACTTTACAGGCTGCAGCACTTCACCAGTGTGTGGATGAGGTGTGGGATTGGTAAAGAGGGTTATGAGCAGTAATGGTAAAAGTCCCACTAAATAGTATAAATAATCTAAAGACAAAGATTTGTGAACAAAATGTTATGTTGGCTTGATAAAGCTGGTTATTTGATTAGGGTGAATTAAGCCCTGAAAGTATTTATGAATTAGATTTAGCATTGGAGGTTTTGATGGATTAAAAGACATTTAGCCATAGACATATTTATGGAAAAGAGGAATTTAGTCTTGTGAGTATTTATGGATAAATGAAGCATTGGAAGTATTTATGGATAATGAGAATCTAGTTACGGAAGTATTTATGAATAAAGGGAATCTAGTTATGGAAGTATTTATAGATAAAGGGAATCTAGTTATGTAAGTATTTATGAATAAAGGGAATCTAGTTATGGAAGTATTTATGGATAAAGGGAATCTAATTATGGAAGTATTCATGGATAAAGGGAATCTAGTTATGGAAGTATTTATGGATAAAGGGAATCTAGTTATGGATAAAGGGAATCTAGTTATGGAAGTATTGATGGATAAAGGGAATCTAGTTATGGAAGTATTTATGGATAAAGGGAATCTAGTTATGGAAGTATTTATGGATAAAGGGAATCTAGTTATGGATAAAGGGAATCTAGTTATGGAAGTATTTATGAATAAAGGGAATCTAGTACTTATGGATAAAGGGAATCTAGTTATGTAAGTATTTATGAATAAAGGGAATCTAGTTATGTAAGTATTTATGGATAAAGGGAATCTAGTTATGGAAGTATTTATGGATAAAGGGAATCTAGTTATGGAAGTATTTATGGATAAAGGGAATCTAGTACTTATGGATAAAGGGAATCTAGTTATGGAAGTATTTATGAATAAAGGGAATCTAGTTATGGAAGTATTTATGGATGAAGGGAATCTAGTACTTATGGATAAAGGGAATCTAGTTATGGAAGTATTTATGAATAAAGGGAATCTAGTTATGGAAGTATTTAGGATGAAGGGAATCTAGTACTTATGGATAAAGGGAATCTAGTTATGGATAAAGAGAATCTAGTTATGGAAGTATTTATGGATAAAGGGAATCTAGTTATGGAAGTATTTATGGATGAAGGGAATCTAGTTATGGAAGTATTTATGGACAAGGGGAATCTAGTTAGGGAAGTATTTATGGATGAAGGGAATCTAGTTAGGGAGGTATTTATGGATAAAGGGAATCTAGTTATGGAAGTTGTGATGATGACTATATGTTAGTGCCTCATCACCAACAGAGTATGTTGTAATACTTACCTGTTATACCTTTTGATCCTTATGGGATATTTGCCTTAAGTTTAGTATAGAGGGGAGGACTCACTCCTTAGGGGAGGCTGTAGGGCCCACAGCCTAACCAGTGGGAGAGGGGTAGTCTGAACCTGGGAATAAATTAAGGTTATAGTTTTATTGTGTACACTAGTGATAGTTACCGGTATCCGTTTGTTTATAGGCCTGTGTATAAACAGCTGTTTTTTTAATCTCTTTATGTTCTCCTAGGGGTAAGCACACCCGGGGAAATGGTGGGGAATGGTTTGCCCAGGTAGAGGGTGGGGCTAGGCCCTTAAGAGAGGAACTAAGGAGGGGGGGGGGGGGGAACTCACCTGGGGGCTGTTGAGAGCACAGTCCATGAGTTAGAGCTTGAGGAGTAAGTGTTATGACCTGGCGGTCTGCACTTTATTTGAGACCTATACTGATACAAGTTAGGTAACATGTTAACGGCGTTTCGTTTGTATTTTTGTACAGTCTTTTGTTTATGTTTTTTCTCACTGTGTGGTATTAAAATTTCACCGTTTGAACTCTACCTGGCGACTTCAGCGTGGTACATCCACACTCCTATACACACTCAGCTAAATTACCCGGTGAATTTGTGTCTCCCTAAACGGGAGTTCGGCAAACATCGTCACAAAATGGTGGCAGCGGAAGCCCAGATCAAACGCTGAAACGACGGTTCCAGTACAACGGCGACAACGGTGATTCAAACCCAAAACCGGCGGCCGGAGGACACCAATGGCGGCGGTTTACTTCCAGTGTTGAGGCGACCTTCCAAAGATGGCGTAGCATACGCATGCGCGGTGGATAAAAGCGGAAGCACGCGGAGCGGTGAGGACTATGACAAACACAGCGGCGTTTCAACGCTGATTCTCCAGAGACTGTTTTAAAGATTGAATTACGGGCAGTGCGGCATACCGCTGAGGAATATGCCCGCAAAGAAAGCTCCGATGGCGCAGAAGAAGAGTGCGAGTGAGGGAAGCTGGCAGGAGCCGGAGGTGGCTGATTCCAGTGCCGCAACTTCTACTATGGATATTAAATATGTGTGTGAGTTACTCCAAACTTTTATGAGTGACCAAAACAAAAAAGACGAGACAATGCAGCGCGAAATGGCCCGGCAGGAGCAGCGATGGAGATCGCTCCAACATCAGTTTGGACTACTTCAAGGAGAGATTCAGAAAAGCCATCTTGTAGCTGAAACCATTGACTTGAGTGAAATGCAGGGGCAACAGCCACAGACGAGGATTTTACGGAGTTCACAGTCGGCGGCTACAACTCAACCGCAGTGGCAACCGGAACGACTTCCAGCTCAAATGGTATGGCCAGCTCCTAGAATGGCGGTTTTTAAAGAGACGGATGACATTGAACATTTTTTAACCACGTTTGAACGATTAGCTCAAGCTGCTATGTGGCCAGAAGAAACCTGGGCATTCCATCTTATCCCTTTACTTGATGGTAAAGCTAGGGCAGCTTATGTAGCCATGGATGCTGCTGATGCTTGTGACTACCACAAAATCAAGAGTGCTGTGTTGATGAAATTCGAAATCAACAAAGAAACTTATAGACAACGCTTCAGGGACATTAATGTGCAGGCTGACGAGACTCCAAGAGAGTTGTACACCAGATTAAAGGTGCTGTATGAAAAGTGGATGACACCACACGAAAAGACCAAAGAACAAGTTGGTGATACCATTGTTATGGAGCAGTACCTTAAGGTGGTCAATCCGGAGCTACGCAGCTGGATCATCGAGCGCAGCCCAGCTTCAATGGAGCAAGCAGTGACCCTGGCAGAAGCGTTCGTCTCAGCCAGGCAGACAGAGGGAGATTTCAGACTCGGGAACCAGTGCAAGCAACAACTCCATGCTGAGCCCGGTAAGTCTGGGGATGGATATAGTTGCGGTCCTAAAGTTTTTAGAAAAACATCTCAAAATCGTTGGTTTAGTCCAGCTGAGGCAAAACCCAAAAGTAGCAACAGTAGACCTATCCCTGATAATTCTATCAGATGTTTTAATTGTAATCAGAGGGGTCATAAAGCTAACATTTGCCCAAAACTTGGTAGTAGCATGAGTCAGCTGTGTTACATTCCCAGAGAGTCAGGAAGTTTTAAACTTCAGGACAGCAGTAAAGACGTGACTTTAATGGTTAAAATAGCGGGTAAAAAGTGTAAAGCTTTGCTAGACACTGGGGCTAGCCAAACCTTAGTTCTAGCCGAATGTCTCCCAGAGACACAGATTAAACATACTGGTGAGCTCAGGGTGAAATGTATTCACGGGGACGAGCAAGTTTACCCAACAGCTGAGGTTAACATTGAGGTTAACGGTCAAACTTACTTGCTTAATGTGGGTATAATGCAACAGGCTCCATATTCGGTGATTATTGGTAGAGATGTACCGGTTTTGGTGGATCTCTTAACAGATAAGCAGAATGTGGCAGAAGTTATGGTCATAACTAGAGCTCAATCTAAAGCTGCACAGCAGGAGAGCGTAGCGCTAATGAAAGAGCTACCGCTTTGTGTTGCTCAGGTGAGACGTAAACCTAAGTCAGTGAGGAGGCAAGACAAAGTCAGAGGTACACCTGTGGTTGAACAGCTGAAGCCAGTTGACTTAGACTCTGAGGAGTTAAAAACTGATGTGGCCGAGCAGCAGGCACAAGACCTAACATTAAAACCTGTCTTTTTAAAATGCGGGGAAGGCATGGATAGGGGTGGCAGACAGTTTCTTGTGAAGGATAAAATCCTGTATAGAATTAAAGGGGATTATGAACAGCTGGTTGTACCTAAACAGTTGAGGCAGCAAGTGTTGAAACTGGGGCACTCAGAGCCATGGGCAGGACATATGGGTATAGCCAAAACTTTGAGCAGGGTGGCAAGTAGATTTTACTGGCCTCGCCAATACCAGGACGTGGTAGATTTTTGCAAGGCATGTCCGGAATGCCAATTGACAGCTCCACGTAGAGATGCAGGCAAGGTTCCCTTAATTAACCTGTCAATAGTTGATGTACCATTCTCACGCATTGCAATGGACATAGCAGGACCCCTACCAAGAAGTTGTGGGGGTAACCGTTATATCCTTGTTGTGTGTGATTATGCTACTAAATACCCCGAAGCTTTCGCATTAAAGAAAATTAAAGCAAGACAGATTGTTAATGCCTTAATCCAACTCATCTCGAGGGTAGGGATTCCAAAGGAGGTGTTAACTGATCAGGGCACCAACTTTACGTCTAACCTACTCAGAGATGTGTTTAGGTTGTTGGGGGTTAGGGGTATTACGGCCACACCATTCCATCCTCAGACAGACGGCCTCACGGAACGGTTCATCCAGACGTTGAAGACCATGCTACGTCGGTTTGTTACGGAGACTGGGGCTGACTGGGACACCTGGCTACCGTATGTATTATTTGCATACAGAGAAGTGCCTCAGGCGTCCACAGGTTTCTCCCCATTTCAACTTCTCTATGGCCGGGAGGTGCGAGGACCTCTGGACGTCTTGAAAGAAGCCTGGGAAAACAAAGACTCGAGTAAAAAACTGAACGTGCTTTCTCATGTCGTGAAAATGAGAGAAAAAATGTCTCAGATCACAGAACTCGTTCATGAGAGCATGGAACGGGCACAGCTGAAGCAGAAAACGTGGTATGACCACAAGGCAAAGAAGAGAGAGCTGAAACCTGGACAGAAGGCTCTTGTCTTGTTGCCGACGTCTGACACTAGTCTTCTAGCCAAGTGGCATGGACCTTATGAAGTTCTTCGAAGGGTTGATCAAACAACTTATGAACTTTCACTTCCGGATAGGAGGAAAAAGACACAGACATTCCACATTAACATGCTTAAACGGTGGAATGAGACGGACCACCACGAGTCAGAGCAGCTGTGGGTGCGAGCTGTTACAGAAGAGGAAGAGGGCACGGAACAGTACCTGCCTACAGACAATGAGTCTAATTCATCTCCTGATTTGACCCATTTGCAAGAGGGACAGCGCGAGGAGCTGAGGAGAGTCATTCCAGCAGGACTCTTCAGATCTGTACCTGGTAGGACTGAGCAGATTGAGCATAACATCCGCCTGCTGAAAGGTGAGCCGATCCGCCAGACCAACTGCAGAGTACCAGCGCGCCTAATCCCACATCTCAAGCAGGAAGTAGAGATGATGCTACAGACAGGGATCATCGAACCATCAACGAGTGAGTGGTGCAGCCCTGTGGTCCTGGTTCCTAAAAAAGATGGAGGACTTAGATTTTGTATTGACTTTTCAAAGCTTAATGCTGTGTCAGCGTTCGATCCTTACCCTATGCCTAGGGCGGATGAACTAATTGAGAGACTTGGTAAAGCAAAATACCTCACAACGATTGACCTTTGTAAAGGTTATTGGCAAGTTCCTTTGAATCCACAAGTCAAAGAATTAACAGCTTTCCGTGTACCTTCAGGACTCTACCATTTTTTATTTATGCCATTTGGTCTGCATGGAGCCGCGGCAACGTTCCAGAGGCTCATGGACGGGCTGCTGAAAGGTACCGAGGACTTTGCTGCAGCTTATATAGACGATGTGGTTATTTTTAGCACATCGTGGGACGAGCATGTTCGGCATGTCAGCGAGGTGCTACAAAGAATCAGCAAGGCGGGACTTACCGTCAATCCAGCCAAGTGTTTCCTGGCCAGAGGATCAGTGTCCTACCTGGGATACATTCTGGGTGGTGGCGTCATCTGTCCTCAGGTCGACAAGGTGGAGGCGGTATGGAACAGCCCAGCACCTAACACCAAGCGAAGGGTGCGATCCTTTTTAGGACTGGTTGGATGGTACAGGCGTTTTATTCCGAACTTTTCCAAGAGAGCAGCAGTTTTAACTGACTTGGTGAAAAAGGACATGCCAAATAAGGTTAAATGGACTGACGAGTGTGAAGTAGCTTTTAATGACCTTAAGAACTGTCTGTGTACCGAACCGGTGTTGCACAGCCCGGATTTTGACAAACAGTTTGTGGTCCAAACAGACGCTTCAGGCTGTGGACTTGGGGCAGTTCTTTTGCAGGACTTTGAGGGTGATTTGAAACCCATACTGTATATCAGCCGGAAATTATTTCCGAGAGAACTGAACTACTCCACTGTCGAAAAAGAAGCATTGGCAGTGAAGTGGGCTTTAGACTCACTTAAGTATTATTTGATTGACACTGATTTTATTCTAGAGACTGATCATAGATCCTTACAGTGGATGGCAAAAATGAGAGACACGAACGCTAGAATAACTAGGTGGTATTTGTCATTGCAACCATTTAGATTCCAGGTTCGGTACCGAAAGGGTGTACAGAACATTACAGCAGATTTTTTGTCTCGTCACAACGAGTAGTGACGTCCAGAAGGGGGGGGGTGTGTGATGATGACTATATGTTAGTGCCTCATCACCAACAGAGTATGTTGTAATACTTACCTGTTATACCTTTTGATCCTTATGGGATATTTGCCTTAAGTTTAGTATAGAGGGGAGGACTCACTCCTTAGGGGAGGCTGTAGGGCCCACAGCCTAACCAGTGGGAGAGGGGTAGTCTGAACCTGGGAATAAATTAAGGTTATAGTTTTATTGTGTACACTAGTGATAGTTACCGGTATCCGTTTGTTTATAGGCCTGTGTATAAACAGCTGTTTTTTTAATCTCTTTATGTTCTCCTAGGGGTAAGCACACCCGGGGAAATGGTGGGGAATGGTTTGCCCAGGTAGAGGGTGGGGCTAGGCCCTTAAGAGAGGAACTAAGGAGGGGGGGGGGGGAAACTCACCTGGGGGCTGTTGAGAGCACAGTCCATGAGTTAGAGCTTGAGGAGTAAGTGTTATGACCTGGCGGTCTGCACTTTATTTGAGACCTATACTGATACAAGTTAGGTAACATGTTAACGGCGTTTCGTTTGTATTTTTGTACAGTCTTTTGTTTATGTTTTTTCTCACTGTGTGGTATTAAAATTTCACCGTTTGAACTCTACCTGGCGACTTCAGCGTGGTACATCCACACTCCTATACACACTCAGCTAAATTACCCGGTGAATTTGTGTCTCCCTAAACGGGAGTTCGGCAAACATCGTCACAGAAGTATTTATGGATAAAGGGAATCTAGTTATGGATAAAGGGAATCTAGTTATGGAAGTATTTATGGATAAAGGGAATCTAGTACTTATGGATAAAGGGAATCTAGTTATGGAAGTATTTATGAATAAAGGGAATCTAGTTATGGAAGTATTTATGGATTAAGGGAATCTAGTACTTATGGATAAAGGGAATCTAGTTATGGAAGTATTTATGGATAAAGGGAATCTAGTTATGGAAGTATTTATGAATAAGGGAATCTAGTTATGGAAGTATTTATGGATGAAGGGAATCTAGTACTTATGGATAAAGGGAATCTAGTTATGGAAGTATTTATGAATAAAGGGAATCTAGTTATGAAAGTATTGATGGATAAAGGGAATCTAGTTATGGAAGTATTTATGGATAAAGGGAATCTAGTTATGGAAGTATTTATGGATAAAGGGAATCTAGTTATGTAAGTATTTATGAATAAAGGGAATCTAGTTATGGATAAAGGGAATCTAGTTATGGAAGTATTTATGAATAAAGGGAATCTAGTACTAGTTATGGAAGTATTTATGGATGAAGGGAATCTAGTACTTATGGATAAAGGGAATCTAGTTATGGAAGTATTTATGAATAAAGGGAATCTAGTTATGAAAGTATTTAGGATAAAGGGAATCTAGTACTTATGGATAAAGGGAATCTAGTTATGGATAAAGGGAATCTAGTTAGGGAGGTATTTATGGATAAAGGGAATCTAGTATTTATGGATAAAGGGAATCTAGTTGTGGAAGGTATTTATGGATAAAGGGATTCTAGTTAGGGAGGTATTTATGGATACAGGGAATCTAGTATTTATGGATAAAGGGAATCTAGTTATGGAAGTATTTATGGATAAGGGGAATTTAGCAATGAAAGTATGAGTTAAATTTTAGCATCAGAAGTATTTATGGATCAAAGGAAATTTAACTTATATAATAATAATATTTATTGATACAGAGGATCTAGCCTTGAAAGTATACTTCCATTTACTTTGATTTTTATTCGATTGCAGACAGGATGAACCTGAGATATTTCAAACTTCATTTCATTTATTAATAAACATCCATTCCTGCATTTCAGGTCTGCAACACATTCCAAAAAATTTGGGACAAGGGCAATTTAGGGCTAGTAATGAGGTAAAAAAACTAAATAATTTTTTAATTTTTGATTTTAAACAGGTGATGTAAACAGGTGATTGTAATCATGGTTTGGTACAAAAGCAGCATCCAGTCTTTTGATGAGCAAAGATGATCGGAGGAGCTCCAGTTTGTCAACAAATGTGAGAAATTATTGAAATGTTTACATGCACAAATACCACTTAAAACTTTACTGTGTAAAAAAAGAAGCCTTATGTAAACCATGTCCAAAAGCGGCGTCGACTTCTCTGGGCTCGGAGGCATCTAGGATGGACCATCACACAGTGGAAACATGTATTGTGGTCAGATGAATCAGCATTCCAGGACTTTTTGGAAAAATGGACACCGTGTGCTCCGGACCAAAGCTGAAAAGGACCATCCAGACTGTTATCAGCAACAAGTCCAAAAGCCAGGGTCTGTCATGGTATGGGGCTGTGTCAGTGCCCTTGGCAAAGGTCATTTACACTTCTGTGATGGCAGCATTAATGCAGAAAAGTACATTGAGATCTTAGAGCAACATGTGCTGCCTTCAAGACGTCATCTTTTCCAGGGACGTCCAGCATTTTTCAACAAGACGATGCAAAACCACCTGCTGCACACATTACAAAAGCATGGCTGTGGAAGAAGAGGGTACGGGTACTGGACTGGCCTGCCTGCAGTCCTGACCTGTCCCATATAGAGAATTTTGAAAGGAAAAATGCAACAACGACGACCCCGTACTGTTGCACATATTAAGACGTGTTTGCAGGAAGAATGGGACAAAATAAAAGCTGAAACACTAAATCACTTGGTCTCCTCGGTGCCAAAACGTCTTTTAAGTGTGGTGTAAAGGAATGGCAACAGTACAAAGTGGTAAATGCTTTACCGTCCCAACTTTTTTTGGAATGTGTTGCAGGCCTGAAATACAGGAATGGATGTTTATTAATAAATGAAATGAAGTTGAGCAGATAAAACATGAAATATCTCAGGTTCATCCTGTCTGCATTCAAATAGTCAAAGGAAATGTAAGAAACTGTGTTTTTTTTATTATTTGCTTTTTCCATGCCGTCCCAACTTTTTCTGATTTGGGGTTGTAGATTAAGGGAATTTAGTCTTGGAAGTATTTATGTTTTTTCCACTGATGGTGTTTTTATCTTTTTTATTTCTTTATTTTACTTGTACTATTTATCATTGTTACTTATTTTGTACTGCCCTTTTACCCCTCTGACTTCATTTTACAACCATCTGTATCCTTCCAGTCTCTTTATTTTCTTGTTTGTTAAATTCTGACTGTATCTGACCTTAACCGGTCCATTAGAGCTAGCATTACGGCTGCTGTTTGCGTAGTGCTGTAGAGATGTGGCAGCTGTTTGCGGCAGCGATGAACAACAGCGGGATAAACTTGAGCCGAGTGTTTTAGCTTCTGGATTAGTCATGTAGAGCAAGCCCACACTAGCACAATCTTAGCCTTAATCCGGTCAGATGAATTTAATCGAGTTTATAATCCACCTCCCACTCAGCTAACGGTATCTTAGCATCGTTTAGCGCTAATCTGATGAACTTCAGCTGCGTCTCATCACTCAATGACCTGCCTACGTAGGGTGTGTTATATACTGAGAGCTGCATTATACAAGGTGGTGGATCGAGAGCACATCAAGGAAACACAAAGTCAGATGAGGTCAAAAGTTTAAATACACTTGTAAGGAACATGTATTCCATGGCAGGATCAGTGATGTCTGTCCGTGTGTTCACTTAGCTCAAACACTCTGATGTTCAGGCTGATGTTTAGTGAATCAGTGAGAATCCGTTTCTAAACCCCACATGTGTGTGTGTCGCTTCTTACTGTGTGGTATTAACCATCTGTCTCATTGGTGGTACTTTGAAAAGGTCAGTGGTAAACGTGCAAGTACATTCAGTAAAAGAAAATAAAAACAGAGCAGTAAAGAGGTGGCAGGGTAAGTGGCACTGCCTCACTACACACACACACACACGCACACACGCATGCACTTAGCACACTCTCGCTCAGTGATATACAGGGTGATGCCATGACTGAATTAAATTTGCTAATATATGAGGTGTTAAACATCAGCACTATGCAAAAAAGTAAAAAAGCAAGAATATAAAAGAAAAAATAAATAAATAAAAATAAATAAAAGAAGAATACATATAATAAGAATATAATAGAACAGAATGCCACGTGAAGTATTATTTTTCCGTATATCCCAGCTCATTTGGAAGCTAGGGTCAGAGCGTCCCTGGAGCAGAAAGGGTTAAGGGCCTTGCTCAAGGGCCCAATAGTGGCTGAATGGCAGAGGTGGGATTCAAACTCTCAACCTTTCAATTGTTAGCCTAAAGAACAAACAAGGTAAAGGATTAAAAATGGGTAAAGAAAGAAAGAGGAAATAAGGAGGGAAGAAAGAAAGAAAGAAAGAAAGAAAGGGAGAGAGAGAGAGAGACAAAAAGAAGGAGGAAGGAAGGAAGGAAGGAGAGAGGGAAAAAAGGAGGGAAGAGAGAGAGAGAAAGAAAAGGAACAAAGGAAGAAAGAATGAGAGAGAAAGAGACAGAGAGAAGGAAGGAAGGAAGGAAGGAAGGAAGGAAGAGAGAAAAAGGGAACGAAGGAAGGGTGAGAAAGAGGGAAAAGGAAGAAAGGAAGGGAAAGAGGGATTAGGAAGCAAGGATGGGAAAGAAGGAAAAGGAAGAAAGGAAGGATGGGAAAAAGAGAAAAGAACAAAGGGAAAAAGTAAAGAAAGGTAGGAAGAAGGAAAGAGAGTGAGAAAAGGAAGGAAGAGAGAGAGAAAAGAAAGGAAGGAAGAGAGAAAAGGAAGGAAGGAAGAGAAGGAAGGAAGGAAGAAAGAACGAGAAAGAAAGAAAGAAAGACAGAGAGAGAGAGAGAGAGAGAGAGAGAGAGAGAGAGAGAGAGAGAGAGAGAGAGAGAGAGAGAGAGAGAGAGAGAGAGAGAGAGAGAGAGAAAGAAAGAAAGAAAGAAAGAAAGAAAGAAAGAAAGAAAGAAAGAAAGAAAGAAAGAAAGAAAGGGAAAAAGAAAAGAAAGGAAGGAAGAAGGAAATAGAGTGAGAAAAGGAAGGAAGAGAGAGAAAAATAAGGAAGGAAGAGAAGGAAGGAAGGAAGGAAGAGAAGGAAGGAAAGGAAGGAAGGAAAAGAAGGAAGAAAGGTGGGGGGAAGAAAGGAAGGGAGAAGGGAAGAAAAGAAAAGAAGGAAGGAAGAAAGAATGAGAGAGAGAAAATTTTTTATTAATGTTTATATATATGTATCTTCTTTTCTAATTTCTGTTTATTGTTTACTGCTTTGGCAATAGTGTATCTATTTTCATTTATGCCAATAAAGCACCACTGAACTGAACTGAACTGAACTGAACTGAAAAGGAAAATAAGAAGGAAGAGAAAAAAAGAAAGGAAGGAAGAGAGAGAGAGAGAGAGAGAGAGAGAGAGAGAGAGAGAGAGAGAGAGAGAGAGAAAGAGAGAACAATAGTGAGGAAAGAAAGAAAGAAAGAAAGAAAGAAAGAAAGAAAGAAAGAAAGAAAGAAAGAAAGAAAGAAAGAAAGAAAGGAAAAGAGAGAGAGAGAGAGAGAGAGAAGGAAGGAAGAGAGAGAAAAGGAGGAAAGAAAGGAACAAGACAACACAACAGTGATAGATAAATGCAAGAAACAAGAAAAAAAAAGGAAATAAAGATAGACAAAAAACTGAAAAAGGTAAAAAGTGAAGAAAGTGTAGAGGACATTTTTTCTCAGATGTGCAAGTATGACTTCTGTCTACTCTATGTATAGGTGTGTGTGTGTGTGTGTGTGTGTGTGTGAGAGAGAGAGAGAGAGAGAGAGAGAGAGAGAGAGAGAGAAGGTGCATTTATTTTAATGGAAACAAGAAATGAAAGCCATTTTCTACTTGGTTACCCATAATATAAATCAATAGAAGACATTTTCTACAAAGAAAAAAAATGCATTTTTCTTTTAATCAGACCACACACCCCCTCACTGCCCCAACACACACACACACACACACCACTTTAACCAATAACATTATAGTATCTTTTTCCAGTGCCTTTCCAGGACCACAGTAACCCTGTAACACACTGGACAACAGATTCTGCTCATGATGCCACTATAACCAGTTTCTATTTATTTTGCCTGAAATGTTTCATCTCATGGAAGTTAAATACAGTTGGTGTCTGAACTTCCTAACGTGATGATCTTCTTATACATAATATTTATCAGTGGAGATGACACGACTGCTTGGTTCATTTTAAAACTTGTAAGAAATACATGTGACTAAAATAACAAATCTAGTATTTAAAGGGGTGTCTACATATTTGTGACCGGGTTGTGTATTCAAACTGTTCTATGTTTTGCATAATGTGTCAGTATCAGATCAGTGTAGTATTTACATTTACATTTACATTTTCGGCATTTAGCAGACGCTTTTATCCAAAGCGACTTACAGTTGTGACAGTATACAGTCTAAGCAATTGAGGGTTAAGGGCTTTGCTCAAGGGCCCAACAGTGGCAACCTGGTAGTGGTGAGGCTTGAACCGGCAACCTTCTGAATACTGGACCAGTACCTTAACCACTAGGCTACACTGCCGACAGAGAGAGAGAGATCTGTAGCAGTAATCTGTAGCAGTAAATGTTCTGACTGAGATCAGCCAGCAAACTCAACATCTGGTGTGTGTGTGTGTGTGTGTGTTTAGATGGTACTAAGCAGAATGAGCACTCACAAACAGGGACACGCATGTGTGCGCACACACACACACACACACAGACACACAGACACACACAGACACACACAGACACACACAGACACACACAGACACACACACACAGTTTCTAGAGTTTACACATAATGATGGAAAAAGAGCCAGAGTGGTTCTTCTGTGTTGGAAACACTTATTTGATGAGAATGGATCAAGGAAAATGGCCAGATGTTGGACGATACTTAACAATCATAACAAGAATCTTTATGTCTATTCATCTACCTGTCCATCTACCTGTCCATCTACCTGTCCATCTACCCATCTAGCTGTCCATCTACCTGTCCATCTACCCATCTAGCTGTCGATCTACCTGTCCATCTACCCATCTACCTGTCCATCTACCCATCCACCTATCCATCTACCCATCTAGCTGTCCATCTACCCATCCACCTAACCATCTACCCATCTAGCTGTCCATCTACCCATCTAGCTGTCCATCTACCCATCTAGCTGTCGATCTACCCGTCCATCTACCCATCTAGCTGTCCATCTACCCATCTAGCTGTCGATCTACCCGTCCATCTACCCATCTACCTGTCCATCTACCCATCCACCTATCCATCTACCCATCTACCTGTCCATCTACCCATCCACCTAACCATCTACCCATCTAGCTGTCCATCTACCCATCTAGCTGTCCATCTACCCGTCCATCTACCCATCTACCTGTCCATCTACCCATCTAGCTGTCCATCTACCCATCTAGCTGTCCATCTACCCATCTACCCATCCACCTATCCATCTACCTGTCCATCTACCCATCTACCTGTCCATCTACCTGTCCATCTATCCATCCACCTATCCATCTACCTGTCCATCTACCTGTCCATCTACCCATCTACCTGTCCATCTACCAACATATTCAATCTACCTACATATCATTCTATCTATCTACCTCTGTCTATCAATCCATCTACCTCTGTCCATCAATCCATCTACCTCGGTCCATCTTTACATCTTCCTCTGTCCATCTATCCATCTACTTCTGTCCATCTATTCGGTCATCTACTTGTCCTTCTAGCTATTGATCTATCTATCCATCTATCCAGCTACTTCTGTCCATCTATCCATCCATCTTTGTGTCCTTCTATCCATTGATCTATCTATCCATCCTTCTACCTTTACATGTGTCCATCTACAGCTGTCCATCTATCCATCTACCTGTACATCTATTATTTTACCTCTGTCCATCTATCAGTCTGCCTATTCATTGGTCCATCTACCTGTCCATCTACCAATCTGCCGCTGTCCATATATCCATCTACCTCTGTCCATCTATCCATCTACCAATCTGCCTCTGTCCATCTACCAATCTGCCTCTGTCCATCTATCCATCTACCAATCTGCCTCTGTCCATTATCCATCTATCAATCTGCCTCTGTCCATCTACCAATCTGCCTCTGTCCATCTACCAATCTGCCTCTGTCCATCTATCCATCTACCAATCTGCCTCTGTCCATCTACCAATCTGCCTCTGTCCATCTATCCATCTACCAATCTGCCTCTGTCCATCGACCAATCTGCCTCTGTCCATCTACCAATCTGCCTCTGTCCATCTATCCAGCTACACCTGTCCATCTACCTGTCCATCTATCCATCTGTCAATCTACCTGTCAACATCTATCCATCTACCTGCCCATCAATACATCTACCTCTGTCTATATGTCCATCTACCAATCTACATCTCTCTACCTGTCCATCTATCCATCCATCTATCTGTCCATCTAACTCTGTCCATGTACCTCTGACAATCTATTAATCCACCTGTCCATCTATTCATCTACCTCTGTCCATCTATCAATCTACTTCGGTCCATATGTCAATCTACCTGTCTACATCTGTCCATATATCAATTTACCTCTGTCCATCTGTTAATCTACCTCTGTCTACATCTGTCCATCTATCCATCTACATGTCCATCAATACATCTACCTGTCCATCTAGCGTTGTCCATCTATCCATCTACCTGTCTACCGGTCCATCTATCCATTAATCTATCCACCTATCCAGCTAAATATTCATCTTCTTATCCATCTGCCTCTGTTCACCTGGCCATCTATCAATTTAGCCTACAGCTATTTATATACTGGGTCATCAAACAAGCTATTTAATAACCTATCCATCTATCTGTCCATCTACCTGTCCATCTATACATCCATCTATACATCAATCTATCCAGCTACCCATATTATTGCTAATCTATCCATATAGCCATTTACCTACCCATATATCTCTCCATGTATCAATCTACCTACATATCCTAACATCTATCCATCCATCCATCCATGCAGCTATACACATTTCCATTTATCTACCTATACATTTAACCATCTACCTATATACCTGCTCATTTATTCATCTATTTATTAACTTATTATTTATCAATCAATCTTAGATTCTACCCAACAACCTGTCCATCTGTCAATCTACCCGTTTCTCTATCCATCTATCTGTCCCGTGATCTATTCATCTACCCTTCCATCCATCTGTCTGTTCTATCTATTCTTCTATTGATCCATTCAGTCACCTGTCTGTCTGTCTCTCTCTTTTTCACTCGTTTTCCTTTTTATCTCATCATTTTTTCATCATCCAAAAATCTTTAATTTTGTTATTCTCAGAACTCTGCCTCGACCTGTTTTATTTATTTCCCACCTATTTTATTTATGTCATCTCTCTTATGCTCCTTTTATTCATTTTTCTCCTCTATGTACCTCTCCTAGTGTCCCTCGTTCCCCCATCATACCCGTATCTCTCTCAGACTGTGTGCACTGCCAACACAGTGATTAACTGGGCGTCTGCTATACTACATACTCCTTCATCTCGCTCACACACACACAGGCTGGTAATAGTGGATGGTGTGTGTGTGTGTGTGTGTGTGTGTGCTTGTGTCGCAGATGGAGGTGATAACGCCAGAATAAACAGACCCAGTTTAACCACCTCATCACAACTCAGTAACACACACACACACACACACACACACACACACACACACACACACGGCTGTTTATCTCTCAGTGTAGCATTATTTAAACCAAATACAAGATGCCACACTTCCTTTTAAAATATATAGTATCTATATGGTGCAATAACAACATCAACAGTGAGGGGGCAGTATTGTATATGATAAGACGTCACACATTATCCACGTAACAACATCCCTACTGGCAGTTTAAATGCCAGTGTGTAACCTCCTTGGCCACCCAAACTCAAAAATCTACTCGCTGCAACCCAAACCAATAGATGTATTCACTGCAACTACCACCCAAACCCAAAGATCTACTCACTGCAACCCAAACCCAAAGATCTACTCACTTCCACCCAAACCCAAAGATCTACTCACTGCCTCCCAAACCCAAAGATCTACTCACTGCCTCCCAAACCCAAAGATCTACTCACTGGAACCCAAACCCCAAAATCTACTCACTGTAGCACAAACCCAAAGATCTACTCACTGCAACCCAAACCCTAAGATCTACTCACTGTAGCACAAACCCAAAGATCTACTCACTGTAGCACAAACCCAAAGATCTACTCACTGTAGCACAAACCTAAAGATCTACTCACTGTAGCACAAACCCAAAGATCTACTCACTGTAGCACAAACCTAAAGATCTACTCACTGTAGCACAAACCCAAAGATCTACTCACTGTAACACAAACCTAAAGATCTACTCACTGTCTCACAACCCAAGGATCTACATACTGCCATCCAAACCCAAAGATCTACTCACTGCCTCCCAAACCCAAGGATCTACTTACTGCCATCCGAATCCAAAGATCTACTCACTGCAACTGCCAATCAAACCCAAAGATCTACTCACTGCAACTGCCAATCAAACTCAAAGATCTACTCACTGCAACTGCCACCCAAACCCAAAGATCTTCTCACTGCAACTGCCACCCAAACCCAAAGATCTACTCACTGCAACTGCCACCCAAACCCAAAGATCTACTCACTGCAACTGCCACCCAAACCCAAAGATCTTCTCACTGCAACCCAAACCCAAAGATCTACTCACTGCAACTGCCACCCAAACCCAAAGATCTTCTCACTGCAACCCAAACCCAAAGATGTACTCACTGCAACTGCCACCCAAACCCAAAAATCTTCTCACTACAACCCAAACCCAAAGATGTACTCACTGCAACTGCCACCCAAACCCAAAAATCTTCTCACTACAACCCAAACCCAAAGATCTTCTCACTGCCACCCAAACCCAAAGATCTTCTCACTGCCACCCAAACCCAAAGATCTACTCACTGCCTCCCAGACCCAACGATGTACCTCCCAGACCCAAAGATGTACTCACTGCCTCCCAGACCCAAAGATCTACTCACTGCCACCCAAACCCAAAGATCTACTCACTGCCTCCCAAACCCAAAGATCTAATCAGTGCAACCCAAACCCAAAGATCTACTCACTGCCACCAAAACCCAAAGATCTACTCACTTCCACCCAAACCCAAAGATCAACTCACTGCCACCCAGACCCAAAGATCAACTCACTGCCTCCTGAATCCAAAGATCTACTAGCTGCAAACCAAACCCAAAGATCTACTCACTGCAACTGCCAATGAAACCCAAAGGTCTACTCACTGCCCCCAAAACTCAAAGATCTAATCAGTGCAACCCAAACCCAAAGATCTACTCACTGGAACTCAAACGCAAAGATCTACTCACTGCAACCCAAAGATCTACTTAGTGCAACCTAAACCCAAAGATCTACTTAGTGCAACCTAAACCCAAAGATCTACTCACTGCAATCCAAACCCAAAGATCTACTCACTGGAACTCAAACCCGAAGATCTACTCACTGCCACCCAAACCCAAAGATCTACTCACTGTAACCCAAACCCAAAGATCTGCTCACTGGAACCCAAACCCAAAGATCTACTCACTAGAACCCAAACCTAAAGATCTACTCACTAGAACCCAAACCTAAATATCTAATCACTGGAACCCAAACCCAAAGATCTACTCACTGCAACCCAAATAGCTACTTAGTGCAACCTAAACCCAAAGATCTACTTAGTGCAACCTAAACCCAAAGATCTACTCACTGCAACCCAAATATCTACTTAGTCCAACCTAAACCCAAAGATCTACTTAGTGCAACATAAACCCAAAGATCTACTCACTGTAACCCAAACCCAAATATCTACTCACTGCAACTGCCACCCAAAGATCTACTCACTTCAACCCAAACCCAAAGATCTACTCACTGCCACCCAAACCCAAAGATCTACTTAGTGCAACCTAAACCCAAAGATCTACTTAGTGCAACCTAAACCCAAAGATCTACTCACTGCAACCCAAACCCAAAGAGCTACTCACTGCAACACAAATATCTACTTAGTGCAACCTAAACCCAAAGATCTACTTAGTGCAACCTAAACCCAAAGATCTACTTAGTGCAACCTAAACCCAAAGATCTACTCACTGCCACCCAAACCCAAAGATCTACTTAGTGCAACCTAAACCCAAAGATCTACTTAGTGCAACCTAAACCCAAAGATCTACTCACTGCCACCTAAACCCAAAGATCTACTTAGTGCAACCTAAACCCAAAGATCTACTTAGTGCAACCTAAACCCAAAGATCTACTCACTGCAACCCAAACCCAAAGATCTACTCACTGGAACCCAAACCCAAACATATTCTTACTGCAACCTAAATCTAAAAGTCTATACACAACCACCTAAACCTCAAAGTCCTCACAAAGCAACTTGAACCCAGAGGTCTATATTATGCAAACCAAACATTTAAACACTGTCACTGCGAGCAACGTTATAAAACTACTTTATACACAAGAGCATTCATTTAATTTGCTTTACAATTAAAATGTTTAATTAGGTAAAGTGTAGGTAAGTAACTAAAAGTTCTAATAAGAAGCACAGCACACTTCTACCGCTCATTACATAGCAACAGTCATTTTAATCACCTGTCTATGGTAAAATTTCAAATAACAAAGTATATAGGTATGGTGGTACAATAACCCCCTTGGTGCCCCCTTGACACCAAGGCTGGAATATATATAGCTTCACAGGCTTTCACACTGGTGTAAAAGCCATTACCATGCTTACCAAGCTTTTTACACCTTCTTAAACGTTCTGTATCTCTGGAGAACCGTGGGGAGCCCATAACAAGCAGGGCTGGCTTAAAAGCAGAACTTTACCTACATGTGTAATGGACATGTATGTCGACTTCCTCGAGCGTTATCAACTGTTGATCATGGTAGCTGAACGATTTGGTGACGTAGAACGTTTTGTAATGCCATTTCACTCTGTGGCATGGAAAGTTCTCCAGATTGTCAGATGTAATCCAAGAACCAAATGCAGGTCTGTTGAACACAGATGACAATGCTTGACTGGTATTTGAGGCTCAATGTGTGCCAGGAAAACATTCTTCACAGCGTAATACCATCATACCACCAGCCTAAACTACTGTACAAGATGGGTTGTGTCAACGAATTCATGCTGTTTACACCAAATTCTGACCCTATTATTTGGACGCTGCAGCAGAAAATTGACTCCTCAGACACAGCAGCGCTGCAGGAGTTTTTAAATATAGTGTCCACTCACTGTCCACTATTAGACACTCCTACCTAGTTGGTCCACCTTGTAGATGTAAAGTCAGAGACGATCGCTCATCTATTGCTGCTGTTTGAGTTGGTCATCTTCTAGACCTTCATCAGTGGTCACAGGACACTGCCCATGGGACGCTGTTGGCTAAATATTTTTGGTTGGTGCACTATTCTCAGTCCAGCAGTGACAGTGAGGTGTTTAAAAACTCCATCAGCGCTGCTGTGTCTGATCTACTCATACCAGCACAACACACACTAACACACCACCACCATGTCAGTGTTACTGCAGTGCTGAGAATCATCCACCACCTAATTAATACCTACTCTGTGGGGGTCCTGACCATTGAAGAACAATGCAGAGAAACAGATGGACTACAGTCAGTAATTGTAGAACTACAAAGTGCTCATATGGTGTAGAAACAAGGAGATGGTCATAATGTTATGCTAGTCGGTGTATAAGTATATATAAGTATTAGCAATCAGTGTGGTCAGGAGCGGTGTCTGCATACTTTTGGCTGTTTAGTGCATGTACTGGATTATATACGCGTGTTATTAGACCTCTCTGTGTGTGTGTGTGTGTGTGTGTGTGTGTGTGTGTGTGTGTATGTGTGTGTGTAAGAGAGATTCCAGGTTTTCCATGTAATGACAAATGTATCTGCTCATTAACCATGCATTTAGCCGTAGGTGTGTGTGTGTGTGTGTGTGTGTGTGTGTGTGTGTGTGTGTGTGTGTGCGTATGTGTGTGATTGGCAGATGGTTGCTTGGCCCTATAACGAGTTTTAGTAATTAGCCTGGCATAGTAGCATCTGGCCTTGGCACATCTACTGTGTGTTTGTAGTACATGTATCAGTGTGTAGTTCATTTCCTCAAACATAAATGTTTAAAAATAGTAAAAAAAAATAAAAAAAAAAGGGAAATAAAACTAAAATAATGTAAAAAAAATCTGTTAAAGTTTGAACGATTCATTTTGTGCCCTTCGTACCCATCTGCTGTAACCACTTTACGCATCAGTGCAGTATGTTTTATT
This sequence comes from Trichomycterus rosablanca, assembly GCF_030014385.1. Classification (NCBI taxonomy): domain Eukaryota; kingdom Metazoa; phylum Chordata; class Actinopteri; order Siluriformes; family Trichomycteridae; genus Trichomycterus; species Trichomycterus rosablanca. Next base: position 7,072,254 of record NC_086001.1, on the reverse strand, counting down.
GATGAGATTATTCATTACCGCTGTTTATTGGAGTTCTGCGGGCTGACGCCAACGTATCAATAATCACGCCAAACAGCCATCGAAAACATGCCGCTTATTAAACCGAGCGTTTATTAAATTCACTTTAATCCCCTCACACTAAGTTAGATTAAAAGTAGCATCGGCGCTATGCTAAAATCACATTCCCTAGATTAAATCCTGTATAAATAAATGTATCATTTCCCCCGGTCGGACTGCCGTTCAATAATTTAGCTGCGGTTCGATGTGCTGTGTAACAGTGATCACGTTAGCACTGATTTTCTGTGCTATGCTATATCCTCCCACTAGCATGCTGGCTAACACTGTAGCACTATTCATTTTCATTAGCTTGTTGGCAAAACCTGTAAAACTAACGCTGCATTAGTATTAGACAACATATCCAGCTCCTATTGTTTTGAAAACAGGGTGGCGCGCTAATGGTGCACGTGGGGAGATCTGCCAGGGAGAAGTTGCAGTTATCCAGTCCCAAGACAGAAGTTGAAAAAGCACCTCTTGGCCTCTGTAGAGAGGAATTGTGGGATCTGTGTAATTTTGTGAAGGAGAATGTCTGCCAGCACTGCAGTATTATTTACAACAGACAACGCTATTAGCATTCATTAGCTTGTTCGCTTCGTTTTTATTTGGTTATTGTAGTGCTTTATTATTAGCAAGACTATTGAAGATAGAACTGGCAACCTGAATGAACTAACACACGCACACCCATTTCTTTATGTTAAGTTAGCTAGGGTGACCACAGACATCCCAAATCTCCCGGAAGTTCCGTGAGTCTCCCGCATATACATAGCGGCTCCCTGATGCCCGCAAGTCAGATAAAGTCTCCCGGAATCTAGAACGAGCGGCCAAGAGCGACACAAATGCGCACGCAGGCGACACAGACTTTTTCCCCTGATCGCGTATTAGATCCGTCATCTGATATACAATCTAGTGCACTATGTAGGGAACATAAATCTATTGTCTAATATACTGTCTAGTGCACTATGTAGGGAACATAAATCCGTTCTCTGATATACAATTTAGTGCACTATGTAGGGAACATAACTAATTATGTAATACACTATCTAGTGCACTATGTAAGAAACACAAATCATCATTTAGTTATACTTTCTAGTGCACTATGTAGTGAACATGAATGCGTTATCTAATACACTATCTAGTGCACTATGTAGGGAACATAAATCCATGATCTGATATACAATTTAGTGCACTATGTAGGGAACCTAAATCCGTTAACTAATACGCTACCTAAAGCATTATGTAAGAAACATAAGTCTGTTATCTAGTACACTATCTAATAAGGAACATAAATTATTTTCTAATATAAAATCTAGTGCACTATGTAGTGAACATAAATCTATTATCTTTCTATGTAGTACACATTAATGTGTTTGTGACGCGAACAGTTAGCTTAGTAGCTCAGTTAGCAGCTCCTAAAAGTTCTGTTATCACCCATATCCATCGGTGTGCGCGAGAGGTTTTTTACCTTTTTTTTTGGGGGGGGTGTCGAGGTCCGGGTCCGGGGGTAACTCCCTGAAATAAATTTTTGCAACTTGGGATGTCTGTGACCATATTTTGTTTTTCAAAAAGCTATGTTATTGATCTTTAATACATAAACAGCTAGTTTTTAACAAGACAATTAACAAATGCATTTATGCTCACATAATCTTATTACTCGGTCAAATTCATCATTTAGGCCTAAACAACAATAACAACAACAAATAAAATAGTTCATCAGAAGAGTCATTTTAGCAGAATGTGGCACTATCACAGTGGGTGTGTTCGAAAACCTAGTGAGCTGCCTTCTGTCTTACTGCCTACATAAGCAGCTTCCTAAGTAGAGAGGATTTTAATAAGTCATTGACTTATAAGTCAGGTTATTCGAACGCACTACTTAGACAGCGATTCCATCAGTTTTCGCTAACTAAGCTAACACAGTTAGCATCATGCCATTCAAACCAATGAGATGGGGTGGCACAAAGCGCTAGCATGTCATATAACATCTCCCTCCGTGTACCGAAAACGGTTAGATTCACTGACAAGCCTGAATTTGCAAATAAAAACACTTGTGCACGTTTATACAAATTAAAAATCAATTATAATTTATTTACGTTTGAAAATAACTCGTTCGTTTCTCCGCACCATCCGCCATGTTTTTTTTTTCTGTGAGAAAACTTGTGCTGCACTGAATGCTGGGATTGCCTTCAGTGCTGAGGCAGCATCAGATGCTTACTCATTCTTGAGTCAAAATAGCAACTACAGTGATAGCTCAGTGGTTAAGGTACTGGACTAGTAATCAGAAGGTTGCCGGTTCAAGTCCCGCCACCACCAAGTTGCCACTGTTGGGTCACTGAGCAGGGCCCTTAACCCTCAATTGCTCATCGTGTTCAGCTCATTGTGTAAGTCACTTTGGATAAAAGCGTCTGCTAAATGCTGTAACTATAAATGAAAATGTAATACCATTGAAATTTTAAGATACCTTACTAGGGAGGATATTGAGGCATCTAGATGCTGTCTATGTAGAGAGCTCCGTAGGTTTTCGAACACACCCAGTGTTGACAATAACCTCTATCTCAGCATGCACACTTAAAAATGTAACAATTAAACACTGTATCAGAATCAGGGAAAGCCTTTTTAACAATGCAGATGTGCAGTCCGTTGATCTGAAGCTGTTGAGATGCTTCATGGTGTGAAATGCAAAAACTCCCTCTGCAGCAGTAACAGAATCTTCTGTTTTACCCAGTTTTACTTGACGAACTCTCCCCTTTAGCTGCAGTTTTGTGTTTTGCTAAACTAGCACTTTTATTGGACATTTTGCAGGTCATGCATTCTGCTTCCCAAGGATCCCGACTGAGACCAAAAAAAACTGAGTAATTTTTTAAAAGAGAAGTGCGAGAAGGCGGGACCTAAGGTAAGGGTGAAATCTGTACACAAAACACACGAATCCTTGACATTTTTGGTGAGTTAAACGGACCGGATGCATTTTTAGGTCCAAAAAAAGAGGATGTACCATCACCCTGAGTCAGCTGTAGCCATACACTTCTAAAGCTACACTACACTACAGAGTCACCATCTCCACCTCCCCTATCTGCCCTAAAACACACTGATCCACTTCAGTGCAACAGTTTTTCCCACTGATTTAACTGCAAGAGTAACCAGAAGCTCTGCTCACACCCCACCTCACCCCACCACACACACAATTTGGGGCTCCAGATGGTAACACACACAGGAGGCTGAACCCTCCAGCTAAGACAAGATGGCTGTCTGAGATCAGGAGGTGTTGAAATCAAGATGGAGATCAGTCAAGCACATGTTCGGACACACGCCAGAAATACCTATTTCACGCACCCGTGCCCGCGCACACACACGCACACACACACACACAAACACACAAACACACATTTTTATATCACTAACCTATAGACTATTTTATTTTTATTTATTTATTTGATTGCAGACAGGATGAACCTGAGATATTTCATGTTTTATCTGCTCAACTTCATTTCATTTGTTAATAAACCTTCATTCTTGCATTTCAGGCCTGCAACACATTCCAAAAAAAGTTGGGACGAGGGCAATTTAGCGTAAGTAATGAGGTTAAAAAAAACTAAATAATGATGTGATTTTAAACAGGTGATGTCAACAGGTGATTGTGTGAGAAAATGATTGAAATGTTTAAAAACAATGTACCTCAAAGAAAGATTGGAAGGGATTTGCATATTTCTCCCTCTACAGTGCATAATAACATTAAACGATTAAAAAAAATCGGGAGGAATTTCAGTGCGTAAAGGCCAAAAGCGCAAGCTTAAGCTGAACGTCCGTGATCTTCGATCCCTTAGACGGCACTGCATCAAGAACCGCCACTCAACAATAGCTGATATAACCACATGGGTGAGGGATTACTTTGGCAAACCTTTATCAAGCACCACAATACAGAGTTACATGCACAAATGCCACTTGCAACTTTACTGTGCAAAAAAGAAGCCTTATGTTAACTATGTCCAGAAGCGGCGTCGACTTATCTGGGGTCGGAGGCATCTAGGATGGACCATCACACAGTGGAAACGTATATTGTGGTCAGATGAATCAGCATTCCAGGTCTTTTTTGGAAAAACAATGGACGCCGTGTGCTCCGGACCAAAGATGAAAAGAATCATCCAGACTGTTATCAGCAACAAGTCCAAAAGCCAGGGTCTGTCATGGTATGGGGCTGTGTCAGTGCCCTTGGCAAAGGTCATTTACACTTCTGTGATGGCAGCATTAATGCAGAAAAGTACATTGAGATCTTAGAGCAACATGTGCTGCCTTCAAGACGTCATCTTTTCCAGGGACGTCCAGCATTTTTCAACAGGACAATGCAAAACCACCTGCTGCACACATTACAAAGTCATGGCTGTGGAAGAAGAGGGTACGGGTACTGGACTGGCCTGCCTGTAGTCCTTTTTGGAATGTGTTGCAGGACTGAAATGCAGGAATGGAAGTTTATTAACAAATGAAATTAAGTTGAGCAGATAGAACATGAAATATCTCAGGTTCATCCTGTCTGCAATCAAATAAAAGTCAAAGTAAATGTGCAGTACAAATTTCAAACTGAACAACCCATCCGTTCTTTTTTTGGTGGGTGCAGATTCCGTTACCTGTACATTCTGTCCCTCAGTTCCTTCCTATACACTGTACATAACTCTGAGCTGCATTTAAAGACTGTCTCTAACTCTCCGGGATACGTTTGTTTCAAAGCATGGACCTCAACCTCCAAGCAATTCTGTCAAGAACCCGCGGAGATCAGAGGTTACAGGTCAAAGATCATCCGAGAGGGAGACCACAGGTTCAAAAACTATTAAAGTGGAAAAGATGGAATAACGATTTTTAACTAGGAGCTGGAACCTCCGGGGTAGAATAAGTGATACGAGAGAGTAGATCTCGTCTCCCGGGGAGCTACTTCCTGCCAGGGGGAAACAACTTCCTGTGCCGAGCTGTAATCAGACTGACGGTTTACTTCACACCTGATCTGTGTGCGAGTGTGTGCGGTACATGATTTCACCATGCTGACATTGTGTGAAAGTACCCAAGAGAACAGAAACAGCCCAGCAGACAGACCTGCTCTCTTCTGAGAACTGAGAATTGTCTTCTATAGGTTTCGGGAAATGGCTGCAGGGATTCACTTTCATTAAACCTCAAGAGTATTTGTGCAATAGTGAGGTCAGGAGTGAAGGCGGCACTGCTGTTGGCAAGAATGGCAGTATAAACACGGCCGAGTTTCCAACACAACTAAGCCAGGAACATAAAAGCAAGTACAGATCAGGGTTGGGTTAGTGAGGGATCTTCAAAAAGTTTCCACACGTTTTTACAATGGACATTGTCTCAAAGCAACTTCATAGAATCCAGGACCGACAGACCAAAAAACCCCTGTTGAGCAAGCCAAGGGTGACAGTGGCAATAAAAAACTCCCTTAAAAATACAGGAATACAGGAAGAGGAACCTTGAGAGGATCAAGACTTAGCAGGGACCCCAATCCTCCTTGGGTGGCCTGGAGAATGACATCACCTTTCTACATAGTCACCTTCCGATGCATTTTTCCCAGCGTCGTACCAACTTATTAATGCCACTGATGCAGCGCTGCTCTTACATAATCACCACATGAAAATTTTCATCCCCTTAAAGCTTCCTTGAGCGTTCTAAAAGGTGGAAATCAGATGGAGCTAAATCCGGACTATAAGCTCTCTCTGTCTCAGACACGACCAGTTACTACTCCTCCCACCCTCACAGTTTCCAAGAAAAATATAAAAGTGTGAAAACTTTTTGAAGATCTCTTTCCTCGTGAATATTAAATAATACAACCCCAAATCAGAAAAAGTTGAGACAACATGGAATGAACCCTAGAAATTTCATGTTTTATCTGCTCAACATTTCATTTATTAATAAACATCCATTCCTGCATTTCAGGTCTGCAACACATTCCAAAAAAAAGTTGGGACAGTAAAGCATTCACCACTTTGTAATGTTGTCATTCCTTTTCACCACACTTAAAAGACGTTTTGGCACCGAGGAGACCAAGTGATTTAGTGTTTCAGCTTTTATTTTGTCCCATTCTTCCTGCAAACACGTCTTAATATGTGCAACAGTACGGGGTGTTTCAAAATTCTCCACACATTCTGTATCGGGGACAGATCAGGACTACAGGCAGGCCAGTCCAGTACCCGTACCCTCTTCTTCCACAGCCATGCCTTTGTAATGTGTGCAGCAGGTGGTTTTGCATCGTCTTGTTGAAAAATGCTGGACGTCCCTGGAAAAGACGACGTCTTGAAGGCAGCACATGTTGCTCTAAGATCTCAATGTACTTTTCTGCATTAATGCTGCCATCACAGAAGTGTAAATGACCTTTGCCAAGGGCACTGACACAGCCCCATCATACCATGACAGACCCTGGCTTTTGGACTTGTTGCTGATAACAGTCTGGATGGTCGTTTTCATCTTTGGTCCGGAGCACACGGCGTCCATTTTTTCCAAAAAAAAACCTGGAATGCTGATTCATCTGACCACAATACATGTTTCCACTGTGTGATGGTCCATCCCAGATGCCTCCGAGCCCAGAGAAGTTGATGCCGCTTATGGACATGGTTAACATAAGGCTTCTTTTCAGCACAGTAAAGTTGTAAGTGGTATTTGTGCATGTAACTCTGTATTGTAGTGCTTGATAAAGGTTTGCCAAAGTAATCCCTCACCCATGTGGTTATATCAGCTGTTGTTGAGTGGCGGTTCTTGATGCAGTGCCGCGGCTCATGGCTTTATGGCATTATTATTTATTTATTAGGATTTTAACGTCATGTTTTACACACTGGTTACATTCATGACAAGATAGGTAGTTACTCATTACACAAGATGTCAAACACAGTCATGGACAATTTTGTATCTCCAATTCACCTCACTTGCACGTCCTTGGATTGTGGGAGGAAAACCAGAGCTCCAGCAGGAAACCCACTCAGACACGGGGAGAACCTCACTTGCACGTCCTTGGATTGTGGGAGGAAAACCAGAGCTCCAGGAGGAAACCCACTCAGACACGGGGAGAACATGCAAACTCCAAACAGAAAGGACCCAGACCGCTCCACCTGGGGATCAAACCCAGGACCTTCTTGCTGTGAGGCGACTCTCCAACCATACAGAAAAAGGTACTCTGGTTTAAAGTGATCTCTAAGGTCGTGCCACACCGTCCTCTCCCTATTAAACTATTTTTAAACCTGTACAGATCCGTAACCAGATGACTGGATATGGGGAAGATCATTTCTACTGTAACGTTCACCTAATCAAGTTTCCATCACACTGATAATGTCAAGGGAAGAAAAAGGGTCTGATCCGGTCTAATCTGCGCCCGCACTTCAATTTGACCCGAACAGCTTCCTCTTCACGCTAACTATGTCGTTCCGGTGTGTATTACCGAAGATTGTACAGCGGGAACAAACTTAATCTCGGCGACGCTACGCTTCTGAATGGCCCGGTCTGTATGGGTCATTCAGAAGAGCTCGTTCACTGGAGAGCTCATTCAGGTTATGAAAGGTGTTCTTGATGGAGTCTGTGTCCTCACCTGCTGTTACTGTGAGGCAAAAACGTCCAATAAATATGCATAGTTGCACAGAGGAGAAGATGCATAAGTTCCTACTGTGAAGCTGGAAAATTAAAGGAGATCTCCACCAGGGGGCAGAACAGCAAAACATCTGTAGTATTTATGTATTTATTTATTAGGATTTTAACGTCACTTCAGGTACATTCATGACAGAACAAGTTGTTACTGGTTACACAAGGTTCATCAGTTCACAAGTTTAATGTCAAACACAGTCATGGACAGACCGCTCAGGTGGCACAGCGGTAAAACACGCTGGAACCAGAGCTGGGATCTCGAATACATCGTATCGAATCTCAGCTCTGCCTACTGGCTAAGGCTGAGCGGCCACATGACCAACGATTGGTCTATTGTTTAGATATGGGCGGGACTAAGCCGGATGGGGTCTCTCTCCCATGACTGGTGCAATTACGACCTCTGCTGGCTGATTGATGGCGCCTGAACAGAGATGAGAAAAGAGTGCTCTCAGGGTGTGTCTCTCCGTACACAACGCTGAGCTGCACTGCACTCGTCAAAGTGCAGGTGATAAAATGCATACAGCATGGGACAGACATGGGGAGAACATGCAAACTCCACACAGAAAGGACCCAGACCGCTCCACCTGGGAATCGAACCCTGGACCTTCTTGCTGTTAGGTGATGGTGCTACCCACCGAGCCACCGTGCCGAAGAGTTTGATCATTTTACAGATTTTTCAGTGCTGGTCAGACTGGTTCTATATTTACATTTACATTACAGTGACAGTATACAGTCTGAGCAATTGGGGGTTAAGGGCCTTGCTCAAGGACCCAACAGCAGCAACCTGGCAGTGATGGGGCTTAAACCAGCAACCTTCTAATTACTAGTCCCTCACCTTAACCACTAGGCTCCGGCTTGCCCAAAAGAATTCATAGTATCAGTATACCTGAGCCCTGTCCTGTATTAAATATTACAGAAGCATCTTGGTATCCAATGCAGTTCCATTTAATGGACGGTCACAGGTCGATAGCACCACTGAGATTTGAACCCATATCTCTCACTGGGGTTCTAGCTGGTCAGCTGGACAGGCTGGGACAAGACCTGTTTCTGCACTCAAACAGCTATAAGCTGATAATAATAAAGAAGTCAATATTTTGTCTACGACTGAGGAAGGGAGGGGTGGCCAAGCAGCCAAGCTATTGGGAGGTGCACTTGTCAGTGCGCTGTCTGTGCCAGTCCCTAAAATAGAGAGGTTGCATCTGGCATAAAATCTGAGCCAAATTAGGAATGCGGAGCACTAAATACAGCCAAATAGATAGATGGGTGGATGGATGGATGAATGGATGGATGGATGGATGGGACACTTTCAGAAAGATGGATGGATAGATGTATGTATGGATGGATGGATGGATGAATGAATGAATAGATGGATGTATAGATGGATGTATGGATGGATAGATGGATAGAAAGATGGATGTATGGATGGATGTATGGATGGATAGATGGATAGAAAGATGGATGTATGGATGGATGGATGGATGGATGGATGGATGGATGGATAGATGGATGTAGGTATGGATGTATGGATGGATGGATAGATGGATGGATAGATGGATGTATGTATGGATTGATGGATAGATGGATGGATGTATAGATGTATGTATGGATGGATGGATGGATAGATGGATGTATGGATGGATGGATGCATAGATGGATGGATGGATAGATGGATGGATAGATGGATGGATAGATAGATGGCTGTATGGATGGATGTATGGATGGATGGATAGATGGATGGATGGATAGATGGATGGATAGATAGATGGCTGTATGGATGGATGGATGGATAGATGGATGGATAGATAGATGGCTGTATGGATGGCTGTATGGATGGATAGATGGATAGATGGATGGATAGATGGATGGACAGATGTATGGATGATGGATAAATGGATAGATGGATGTATAGATGGATGTATAGATGGATGGATGGGGGACCTTCAGATAGATGGGTGGGTGGATGGATAGATGGATGGATGTGGATGGATGTATGGATGGACGGATGGATGGGGCACTTTCAGATGAATGGATGGATGGATGGATCTCGAACAGCTATAAGCTTAAAAATAAAGAAGTAAATATTTTGACAGTGTAATATTAGCATGATTAATAGTTATATTGATTTTAAAAGATCATGGAGTCCCATGTGTGTCAGTACAGCTGATAGCATGAGGCGGATATTAGCAGTGTTCTAGCATCAGTGTGACTAAGACGATATCAGGGTCAGGCAGACTCCCCCGGGTCTGATCGCTAGTTCTGATATCTGAAATGTCTGATGAAGTAAATACCATGGAGAGATGCAGCCAGGTGATTGCATGTATCTGTGTGTTTTCATGTGTTATTCATTTGTTAGCTGCTGGATGAACGTTATCACTTGCAAAAGCAACAAAACAAACAATTCTCTGTGAGCGTCAGGCAAAAAAACAAATAATGGAGGGAAGGCGGGAACTCTCAGAGGTGTGAGGATATACGGCACGACACATGGGGTGCAGCTTTTACACCTTATATAGTGAAATATATGTTCAATATCAAACCTCCCCATGAGGCGTAGGCACCAGTGACTATTGCTTTTACATTTAAAATGCATTCTAAATGCTTTGTTTTGCACTAAAAATATCCACATTTCCACCAACGTTTCAGCTCCTGATTTTTATCATTATACCAGTAAAACCAGTGAATAGTTTAAAATAAGCTAAATAAGATCATTTGCTGGATTGAGTTCTTTAGCTAACAGCAACCACAAAACATTAACCCCATTGTAAAGTTTAGTGTTTGTAGTATAATTATTGTTTCAGTGTTTTTACTTAACTTGACACCTCTAAAGCCGGTAAAATACGCAAGCCCTCCACAGCTGAGATCCGTTTCAGAATCTCAGCCGTGCAGTCAGATGGTTGGGCGTCTACACAGACATGATTGGCTATGACTGAATGGGTGTGATGGACAAACATCCCAGCCATTGGGAGGTGAACTTGTCAGTGCGCTGTCTGTGCCAGTCCCAAAACAGGTTAAAGGGCAGGAAGGGTATCTGGCATAAAATCTATGCTGAATCAAGTATGTGGAGCACTAAATACAGGAGCAGCTGAATAAAAATAACTGACTTGCTTTGATTTGACTCTTTCAGATGGTTGGATGGATGGATGGATGGATGGATGGATGGATGGGACACTTTCAGATAGATGGATAGGACACTTTCAGATGGATAGATGGATGGGACACTTTCAGATGGACAGATGGATGGGACACTTTCAGATGGATAGATGGATGGGACACTTTCAGATGGACAGATGGATGGGACACTTTCAGATGGATAGATGGATGGGACACTTTTAGATAGATGGATGGATGGATGATAGGACACTTTCAGATGGATGGATGGATGGGACACTTTCAGATGGATGGATGATGGATGGGACTCTTTTAGACAGATAGATGGATGGATGAATGGATGGATGGATGAATGGATGGGACACTTTCAGATAGATGGATGGATGGGACACTTTCAAATAAATAAATAGATGGATGGATGGATGGACGGATGGGACACTTTTAGATGAATAGAAGGATGAATGGATGGATGGATGGATGGGGGTGTTTTGTGGATGGGTTGTGGATGGATGGATGGATGGATGGATGGATGATAATATAGATACATAAAATAAATAACTATAGTATAGGACCTTAATGGGTGAGGTAGACAGTTAATGTAAAGTGCGGGTGCAAATGATGATAATAGGACCAGTGTGTAGTCCGGGGTGTTAGTAGTGTTACCAGTGTAGTGTGGCATCCAGCAATGTGATTGAGAAACTGTTTAACACTCAGATTGGCTTCTGCATAACACCCCTTACCACCTGCCCACCAGATCCAACAATCTTATAGTCCATTTCGACATACTTTGGAAACACAGTGCATGTAGTGATGATATTTTTAAGCTTGGATAAGTTTTATAACACATTTCTACTATTATACTTGGAAATTACTGTGTAGCACATGAACACTTTCATCACCGCTCTACATTTCGCTCCGAGTTCACTACTGAAAACTAAAATCAGTTTTTGGGGTTTTATTTTGGTTTTTATAACTCTATTCGGTTTGCTGTTGTCAGCATTTTTGCCTACAAGAAAATAAGCTCCTGTTTTATCAGGGTCATTGAGATCAGCAGCAAATTTCAGATCTGAAGCAGAAGCTTATTTTTTTAAGCAGAAGCCAGTGCAGATATAAAGCTCACTTGACTGTGGATCAAGGTTCCAGCAGGTTCTAATTCATGTCAAATCGTAAAGATAAGTTCACTCCCAGCATAAGGTGACAGTTTGAGTTTTCTTGAATGATATTTGAAAAAAACAACACTGTTTTATGAACATTTAAAGTGGTGCAGTAAAGTAACCAATCATAATCAGTCATGAGGAATTCAGAGGCTAAGCCTCAAGAATAAATGACGTTACAGATCTTTACACAACCGAATTAATCATCTAAATAGCTGTTTGTTCAGTGCTTACAGAAAATCATAGCTATTAAAAATAGTAATTTCTGTCACAGCATGAAATCAGAACTTTTCTAATGTGTGAATCCACCACTGATGAAGATCAAGAGCCTGTTGGGACATGAAGGGCAAACTGATGTAAAAGTTGTTTTGAATAAATAAGTATGGGTAGCAGTTGTTGAGTCACATAAAGAAAATAGTTCAATAAAGAAAAAAATAAAATAAAATCCCAAGAAATCACATACGTCAATATTTGATGTTTGCGTGTAAAAATTTTTCTTTTTCTTTATACAAAATGACATTATGCTAAAACTAGTGCTGAGTGGTATGACGGTACATTCGGTGCTGTTGTAATCTATATACACCGATCAGCCATAACATTAAAACCACCTCCTTGTTTCTACACTCACTGTCCATTTTATCAGCTCCACTTACCATATAGGAGCACTTTGTAGTTCTACTGTACAATTACTGACTGTAGTCTATCTGTTTCACTGCATGCTTTGTTAGCCCCCTTTCATGCTGTTCTTCAATGGTCAGGACCCCCACAGGACCACTACAGAGCAGGTATTATTTAGGTGGTGGATCATTCTCAGCACTGCAGTGACACTGGTGTGTTAGTGTGTGTTGTGCTGGTATGAGTGGATGAGACACAGCAGTGCTGATGGAGTTTTTAAACACCTTACCGTCACTGCTGGACTGAGAATAGTCCACCAACCAAAAATATCCAGCCAACAGCACCCCGTAGACAGCGTTCTATGACCACTGATGAAGATCTAGATCTACAAGGTGGACCAACTAGGTAGGAGTGTCTAATAGAGTGGACAGTGAGTGGACACTTTTTGGGTATTTTAAAACTCCATCAGCATTGCTGTGTCTGATCCACTCATACCAGCACAACACACACTAACACACCACCACCATGTCAGTGTCACTGCAGTGCTGAGAATGATCCACCACCTAAATAATACCTGCTCTGTGGTGGTCCTGGGAGAGTCCTGACCATTGAAGAACAGCATAAAAGGGGGCTAAACAAAGTATGTAGAGAAACAGATAGACTACAGTCAGTAATTGTAGAACTACAAAGTGCTTCTATATGGTAAGTGGCGCTGATAAAATTGACAGAGTGTAGAAACAAGGAGGTGGTTTTAATGTTATGGCTGATGTAGGTAAGACAGAACTACAACTCCAGTTACAAATGTTAATATTACAGATTTATTCATCAGAATCTGACTTCATGCTGATTACACACAAAGAAAAAGTCTAGAATGATGTTTTATTTCATTTCTAAAGTCTCTCTCTGAACTCATTGATATAAAAAGTGAGAGATGATGTGAAGTATTGAGTTTTTATACTAGCATTCAAGCTTTGTGAGCAACACAGAGCAAATAAAGAATCAGAAGGTCAAACGCACATCCTCAAGCTCTTTTAAATTCCCTTCTGATTTATATTTTCTGAATGTTATGTTAGAAACAAATCGCTGGATCCCGGTGCATACAGAAAAGTGAGTTTTAGAGACAACGGGGTTATTTTTTTTTCCTTTCTCACCTCGCCATTTGCTGCAGTAATTTCTCATTTCTAATCCACTTTTTTCTCTCCTAAGCGAACGGGGCACAATGGATCATTTGAGTAAGATAAAAAAGGAGAAAATAACACGTCTCTGAAGTACACAAGGCGAGGAGAAGCTGCACTATTGTCATCTAAGTGCAAATTCCAATTTTCTTAAAGCAGACACTTGAAAATATGTAAAGAGTTTTTATTACAAAACAGAGAACACGACGTTCATCCTGGAACACTTACGACCGATCCGGGCACAATACATCACAACGTAAACTTTAAATTGGTCGAGACTGGGGTAAGTGCTGTGTGGCGGGCGAAGACGTTTTTGATTTGCCCTCCTACCTATCTATATATTTTACTTATTTATTTATTAAGATTAATAAATAAATCAGTCACGTTCTACACACTTTGATATTAAAGACTTGAACTGATGAATCTTGTGTAACCAGTAACTACCGGTCCTGTCATGAATGTAACCAAACACAGTCATGGACAATTTTGTATCTCTAATTCACCTCACTTGCATGTTTTTGGACTGTGGGAGGAAACCAGAGCTCTCGGAAAACACCCACAAACTCCACACAGAAAGGACCTGGACCGCTTCACCTGGAAATCGAACCCAGGACCTTCTTGCTGTGAGGCAAAAGTGCTAAACCTACCTACACTATATTGCCAAAAGTATTCACTCACCCATCCAAATCATTGAATTCAGGTGTTCCAATCACTTCCATGGCCACAGGTGTATAAAACCAAGCACCTAGTCACCTAGAAGCAGACTGCTTCTACAAACATTTGTGAAAGAATGTGTCGCTCTCAGGAGCTCAGTGAATTCCAGCGTGGTACCGTGATAGGATCCCACCTGCGCAACAAGTCCAGTCGTGAAATTTCAATTTCATGCTCCCAACTTTGTAGGAACAGTTTGGGGATGGCCCCTTCCTGTTCCAACACGACTGCACATCAGTGCAGTGGGGTGGGCCGACATCATATTAAACCCTGTGGATTAAGAATGGGATGTCACTTAAGTTAATATGCATGTGAAGGCAGACGAGCAAATACTTTTGGCAATATAGTGTATATAAAGTACTAGGGTTAGGTTCAGGGTGAGTGTTTGAAGGTTGATGTTATAGGTTAAAGGTTTAAGCATAATAAAGGCTTGATGATATAATATCAGTATCACAATATCTGAAGGGTATTGATAAAAGGAATCATTAAGCAAATACTATAGTATTACTGGTGGTTGCTACAGTGTTGCCAACACTTAAACAACCACATGTGATAGTCACATTTGCTTAGCAACACCCTAGAAACTGCCAGGGTTATCATAGCAGAACCACTTCGCAATCACATGCAGTTGTAGTTTAGCGGTTAAGGTACTGGACTAGAGGTCGCTGGTTCAAGCCCCACCAATGCCAGGATGCCCCTGTTGGGTCCTTGAGCAAAACACTTAACCCTCAATTGCTTAGACAATATATACTGTCACAATAATTTAGGAAACTATAGCAACCAGCTATCAACACCCTAGCAACCACCTGAAAACCACAGTAAGAAACCAGCAATTGTCTAGAATACTATTGCAACCATCTTATACAGGGTGACCAAAGAGTTTACAAAAGAGGACACTTGTGGTAAGACGGCAGCATGTGACACTGACATGGTGGTGGTGTGTTAGTGTGTGTTGTGCTGGTATGAGAGGACAAGACACAGCAGCGCTGCTGGAGTTTTTAAACACCTCACTGTCACCACTGGACTGAGAATAGTCCACCAACCAAAAATATCCAGCCAACAGTGCCCCGTGGGCAGCGTCCTATGACCACTGATGAAGGTCTAGAAGATGAACAACTCAAACAGCAGCAATAGATGAGCGACCATCTCTGACTTTACATCTGCAAGGTGGACCAACAAGGTAGGTCTAATAGAATGGACAGTGAGTGGACACAGTATTTAAAAACTCCAGCAGCGCTGCTGTGTCTGATCCACTCATACCAGCACAACACACACTAACACACCACCACACCACCACCATGTCAGTGTCACTGCAGTGCTGAGAATTATCCACCACCTAAATAATACCTGCTCTGTGGTGGTCCTGTGGGGGTCCTGACCACTGAAGAACAGGGTAAAAGCAGGGTAAAAAAGTATGTAGAGAAACAGATGGACTACAGTCAGTAATTGTAGAACTACAAAGTGCTTCTGTATGGTAAGTGGAGCTGATAACATGAACAGTGAGTGTAGGAACAAGGAGGTGGTTTTAATGTTATGGCTGATCAGTGTATATATACAGTATATACTGTATATATATATATATATATATATATATATATATATAATTATAACACTAGGGGGAGTGTGCCAACTGGTTGAACTGGTCATTAGTTAGCTTATAACGATTCCACAAGTTTAAAAGGAGTGTGAGCACACCAATAAAACCTCATTTAGCTTCACGCTGTATTAATAACTCATTTAATACTGCATTTATTATCTACGAAAACTTTTCAAACTCAGACGGTCAAAGGTGACTCCTGCAGAACGACGCAGTTAGCATCGGTGCATTACAAATGAGCAGTTAGCGATGAGCTATTAGCCACGTTTAAGCTTCAACACACACAGCGAGAGTGAAAGTATAAATAAGGTGAGGTGCTGAATGAAGTCTGATGATGAGGACGCTCATGAATTATTCATTCATTGATTTAGCCTTTTATTCTCTCACATTCCTCTATCCTTCCTCTACATCAGCAAACAGTAATAACAGTGTGCGTCTGAATTTAAATATATAAAAATATATATTTATTTCACCTCATTAATGCAGTCCTGCCATGCAGAGTCATTTTAAATAGGTTTTCTATTTTAAATAAATAACTATTTTCAGCTGGACTGAGCATTAACGGCGACACATTTATTCTCTCTTCAGGTCATTACTGCACACGGTTTTCTATCAGGCCTTAAGGGAGTTAAGCACAGGTACACTGTAACACATGGGAGAACATGCAAACAGCTACTCTTTAACAAGACAGCTAACAAATGCCTTTATGGTCAGATAATCTTGATACTTTTCATTCAGCGTTTGGCCCTAAACAGCATTGACAAAAACCTCTACCCTAATATGCACATTTGATGAGGTTTACACTGTTTCAGAATCAGGTAAAGACTTTATAACAAGGCAGACAAGCAGTTTACTGATCTGTAGCTGTTGTGAAGCTTCATGGTGTGAAATGCAAAAACTCCCTCTGCAGCAGTAACAGCATCTTCCGTTTTACCCGGTCTGCATGCTCAATAATCCAGGTACACAAAGTTGAATCAGTTCATCTGGACACAAGTTTGTTGTAGAGATACGTTTCGCCACTCAATCCAAGTGACTTCTTCAGTCTGAGCTGGTGGTGAATAACCCCAACCTTATATGCAGCCGATTTGCATAACGACTGATCACTGCCCATTGCATAACAATGGAACCGGTGATCAGGTCCATATGCAAATCACAATGACCATTAATTACACTGGCCATGTGTGCCTTTCACACATGATTGGGGTATAGCTCCTATTACGGCGTTGTAAGATGGTGAGAGATGTACTCTCAGGCCCCCTTCCCGGTTCAGAGATGGTCGTTCCCTCTTCACATAGATGGCCTCTCTTTGACTCCCTGTTCAAACCAGCGTTCCTCCTGGTCAAGGACCTGCACATCTGCATCATTAAATGAGTGGTCGCTGGTTTGCAGGTGGGTGTAAATCGCGGAGTCCTGACCAGCTTCAGCTATCTCTACAACAAACCTGTGTCCAGATGAACTGATTAAACTTTGTGGGTCTTTTCTGTAAGCTTCAGTTTTACTGAACTAGTAACTTTATTGGACACTCTGCAGGTTATGCATTGTGCTTCCCAAGACAAAAACACAGATTGTTTTCTGTAATTCATCTGGGCATTTTTAATAAAAGTAAGGTAAAATCAGAGTAAAAGAAAGAATTGCACACACAGACTTCAAAAGTCATTTTTCTATCAGGCCTAAAGAGACTTAAGCCCAGGAAATCAACCTTTTGCATTTTTTAACGTTCTTCAATGGTCAGGACCACCACAGGACCACCACAGAGCAGGTATTATTTAGGTGGTGGATCATTCTCAGCACTGCAGTGACACTGACATGGTGGTGGTGTGTTAGTGTGTGTTGTGCTGGTATGAGTGGATCAGACACAGCACCGTTGCTGGAGTATTTGAAGTGTCCACTCATTGTCCACTCTATTAGACACTCCTACCTAGTTGGTCCACCTAGTAGATGTAAAGTCAGAGACGATCGCTCATCTATTGCTGCTGTTCGAGTTGGTCCTCTTCTAGACCTTCATCAGTAGTCACAGGACGCTGCCCACAGGGCGCTGTTGGCTGGATATTTTTGTTTGGTGGACTATTCTTAGTCCAGCAGTGACAGTGAGGTGTTCAAAAACTCCAGCAGCGCTGCTGTGTCTGATCCACTCATAGCAGCACAACACACACTAACACACCACCACCATGTCAGTGTCACTGCAGTGCTGAGGATGATCCACCACCCAAATAATACCTGCTCTGTAGTGGTCCTGTGGGGGTCCTGACCATTGAAGAACAGCATGAAAGGGGGCTAACAAAGCATGCAGAGAAACAGATGGACTACAGTCAGTAATTGTAGAACTACAGAGTGCTTCTATGTGGTAGCTGATCAAATGGACAGTGAGTGTAGAAACAAGGAGGTGGTTTTAATGTTATGGCTGATCAGTGTATGTGACAAATAAGTTCCTTTAAATTGTACATTTTGTTGATATGAAACTAGGCAGCCCAGTGGCACAGTGGGAAGGGCCTGGGTTCGATTCCCTGTCCCGGCGGCCAGGATCCTTTCTGTGTGAAGTTTGCAACCCTGACCAGGATTGGTAAAACCAGGTGGTAAAACGGACAATGAATGAATGAATGAATGAATGAATATGAAACTCAGTGATGGGATTCATAATCTAATAAAGCGCTTATCTATTTTCTTTTATTACCTATTATTACACACACACTTACACACACTTACACACACTAAAATATTTGATCTGATTTCCCTCCCTAACGTACACATGAGGGATTAGACGTCTTTTCGAATTCAATCAAATGCGTCTCCTAGTCACAATGTTAATACATCTGCAATAAATCTTATTGCTTTGAAATTTGGATTTGATTAGATTTATTAAAATCAAACATTTGCATTTGAACTGTAATATCACACTCTCGGGTCCTGGGTGTGTTTTTGTGCATGATAATAATCTGATAGGTGGTTGGATTCATTAGGCGATCAGGTAAACAGTATACTGGGAGTTATACTGCAGGGTCAGAGATTTTTATTTTGTACAGGAACAGAAAGTATGTTGGAAATACACCAATCAGCCATAACATTAAAACCACCTCCTTGTTTCTACACTCACTGTCCATTTTATCAGCTCCACTTACCATATTAAAGCACTTTGTAGTTCTACAATTACTGACTGTAGTTCATCTGTTTCTCTGCATGCCTTTTTAGCCTGCTTTCACCCTGTTCTTCAATGGTCAGGACCCCCACAGGACCACCACAGAGCAGGTATTATTTAGGTGGTGGGTCATTCTCAGCACTGCAGTGACACTGAAATGGTGGTGGTGTGTTAGTGTGTGTTGTGCAGGTATGAGTGGATCAGACACAGCAGCGCTGCTGGAGTTTTTAAATACCGTGTCCACTCACTGTCCACTCTATTAGACACTCCTACCTAGTTGGTCCACCTTGTAGATGTAAAGTCAGAGACGATTGCTCATCTATTGCTGCTGTTTGAGTTGGTCATCTTCTAGACCTTTATCAGTGGTCACAGGACGCTGCCCACGGGGCGCTGTTGGCTGGATATATTTTTGGTTGGTGGACTATTCCATTGCCATGCCATTGTACTTGCTGGTATTATTTAGGTGGTGGATCATTCTCAGCACTGCATGATGGGGGGCTAACAAAGAATGCAGAGAAACAGATGGACTACAGTCAGTAATTGTAGAACTACAAAGTGCTTCTATATGGTAAGTGGAGCTGATAAAATGGACAGTAAGTGTAGAAACAAGGAGGTGGTTTTAATGTTATGGCTGATCAGTGTACAGTATATATATATTTTTTTATTTTTTTATTTTTTTATTTTTTTTCCTTCACACTTCAATATTATTAAGCTTTATTAAGTTTGACAAGTCCATCCTTGTGTGGCTTTAACAGACCCCACTCTTTTGCAAGTGCATCTGTGTCTTTTCAGTCAAGACAACCTGGCTCGTAATCAGCATTCCAATTCATGCCAAAAGTGTTTGCCAAAGTGCTTTTGAGCGCATTAGCATGCATAAATGTATAATGTGATGCTGTAAAACTATTGTATTATTATACCACAAATATCACTGTAATGATTAATTTAAACTAAATACATACATACATACATATATATATATATATATATATATATATATATATATATATATATATATATATATATATATATATATATATATATATATATATATGCAAATTGCAAACTATAACAGACTCACAAATACACACGTCTATATAAGTCATTCCATTTCTTTGCCTGGAGAGGGAAAGATAGAGAGCAGAAATAGAGATGATGTGGTAAAATGGTGTGAACGGCAGCAGCCGAAACAGACAGGACGAATTTAATAGATTGAAGATGGGCCGAATTTATAAAGATCTCGGCTGGGTCAGGCCGGCCTCTTCCGTTCTCTCCTGAAGACATGATGGAATGAGAATGGAGTCAAAACCCTGAACCTCAGGGCAACAACCTCATTCTGGGAAAGCGAGACGGGAGGGGGGCGAGATAGGAAACATAAATGGAAAAAAGATAGATGAGGGACGGGGAAAAAAGTGAATGAAATAGAGAGGACGAAGAAGAATAAAGAAAACAGAGGCGAAGCAGAGAATAAAACAACAGGCCGCGGTAATGGAAGGAGACGTGAACTCCTGATCAGCGGCGGATAGTAAATCCGAGACCCTGATGGCGCTGAAGTGCTGTTTCAATCCATGAGAGGATAATATTGCCTCTCTCCGGGTGGAGAAGATGATAATATTGAGGACTCCTCTATCAATCAGAGTAACACTAACCCGAAGAAAAAGAGAAGTTATTTCCACCTCGGGTTAGTCCACTAAACAAAAAACAGCACCAAACCAGGCCTAAAAAAGTCAAGTCAATTTTATGTGTTGTGCTTTTCACAATAGACATTAGACAGAATCCAGGACCGACAGACCAAAACCCCTGTTGAGCAAACCAAGGGCAACAGTGGCAAGAAAAACTCCCTTATATTACAAGAAGAAACCTGGAGAAGAACCAGACTCAGCAGGGAACCATCCACCTTGGTTGGAAGTCCAAACACAAGCCCAAAACCCACCTACAAGCAACCTCAACATCAGTCCAAAACTAGTCTTCTAAACCAGTCTTAACCACTGGTTTAATTGGCCAAGTATGCTCACACATACAAGAAATACACGGAAGCTTGTAGTGCACGAAAACACAACAAGAGTGCCCAGGTGGCGCAGCGGGATATCCCGCTAGCACACCAACGCCGAGATTCTGAACTCCTCGTGCCACCGGTCGACTGGGTGCCATCTAACAGGCATAGTTGGCAGTGCCTGCAGCAGACACGTTTCTGCTAGGGCTGGATGACCGGACTATGTGGGACTATGTGGGTGGGGTCTTCAAACGCTGTGTAAGGACCCTAATTGGCAGATAGAGAGGCACCTGTGCAGAGTGCATGGGTGAAAAAGGGTTCCACTGGCCGCTCAGGTGGCACAGCGGTAAAAACACACGGTGGATACATTGTGTCGAGTCTCAGCTCTGCCTACCGGGTGGGCTGAGCAGCCACATGAACAACGATTGGCCTGTTGTTCAGATAGGGGTGGGATATTAAAAGCCGGCTAGGGACTCTCTCATAACTAATGCAATTACGACCTCTGCTGGCTGATTGATGGCACCTGCACAGAGACGGGAAAAAGAGTGCCGCCAGGGTGTGTCTCTCTGTACACAGTGCTGATCCGCATTGCACTCGTCAAAGTGTAGGTGACAAAGTGCATACGGCTGCTGCCCACGTGTCAGAGGGGGTGTGGGTTAGCTTCGTTCTCCTCAATCAGCGCGGGGATCGGCTTTGGTGGAGAGGAAGCATGGAAGAGTATAAAGGGTATTTAAGATGTATAAAAATAGTCTAAAACCTTTTTAAAACCAGCTCTGAACCCATGTACCCTGCCCAAATCTGCTCTTGCAAACCACCTAACATACCAGCTCTAAACCAAGCATAACTGTAAGTGTACAGCTAATTAATTATTAGTAATTAACAAATTCAACCACAGATTCAGACAATTACAGTCTCAACACAACCTAACACCACACACACACACACACACACACACACACACACACACACACACACACACACACACTCTCTCTCTCTCACACAGTCTGTCTGAAGGTCAGTGCGTGTCCTCATTAGTTCAATATTGTCTCACTCTTTGCCAGTTGTCAGTTTAGAGGGGAGGAGCCACGTTCCGATTGGCCCCCGGCGGTTAACTTGTCACATTAATTAAATACCAGCACATGATTGGTTGAGGCCTGCAGCACAACACACTGAGAAACAAACCAACACACCTGTGAAGACCAGCACACACAAAAAAAAAAATTAGGATGTTAAATATAAAGTTATGTGTGTGCTACATGGCCAAAAATATGTAAGCACCCCGTCTCATTAGTAGGTGTATATGCAAACTTAATCATACAGCCATGTGATTTAATAGACGAAGACTGGCAGTAGAATGTATTGTATTAACACAATGCTCGGTGTCCAAGTGGTGTAAAGCACATCGTCAGTGGACTCTTAAGCAGTGAAAGCACATTCTGATAAATGTCATGAATTATTCTAGGTTTAGCAAATTCCTGGTAAACATTGGTAGTTGTAGCTCAGCGGTTAAGGTACTGGACTAGTAATCAAAAGGTTGCCAGTTTAAGCCCCACCAACACCAAGTTGCCACTGTTGGGCCTTTGAAGAAGGCTCTTAACCCTTAATTGCTCAAACTGTATCAGTCAAAATTGTAAGTCACGTTGGATAAAAGCGTCTGCTAAATGATGCAAAGGTAAAGGTAAAGATGTTGAGGTCGAATTGGAACGTTGACTGCGAGCCGAGCCTTCACGATTGTTCAACGTAATTTCCTGACATCTACCTCACATTTACATTTTACAGTAGTGTGACAGTATACTGTCTAAGCAATTGAGGGTTAAGTGCCTTGTTTAAGGGCCCAACAGTGGCAACCTCGCAGTGGTGTGGCTTGAACCAGCAACCTTTCGATTAGTAGTCCAGTACCTTAACCGCTAGGCTACAACTGCCCTCTAAAGCTCTTTTAGCTGAATGGTAGTAAATCCCTGTAAGAATGTTCCAGAATCTATTGGAAGGCTTCCCATAGTGGAGGCCGATCTTACAGCAAAGAACAGTGACTACATATAATGGCTCTTGACATTCATAGTCTGTTTTACCACCACTGGTCAGGACTGTGGTGGGTTCAAAACAATGGGTGAAAGGCAGGAAACACCCTAGACAGGTTGCCAGTTGCATCACAGGGCAGCATCAGAGAAATAGAAACCAGAGCACCCGGAGGAAACCCAAGCAGACACGGTGGACATGCAACCTGCACACAGAACGGACCCTGACTGTCCAGTCGGGGGAATCGAACCCAGAACTTTTTTGACCCACTTGAGTGCTACCCATTTGCATTTCTGTGAAAAATAATTCACCCCAACCCCTGAATAATTTCTGAAAATCTGTAGCTAACGTTAAGGTATCTACATACATATTGGGAAGTTGTACCCTATCAGTTAAGGTACTGGACTGGTAATCAAAAGGTCACTGGTTCAAGCCCTACCAATGGCAGGTTGCCACTGTTGGGTATTTGAGCAAGGCCCTTAACCCTCAGTTGCTTAGACTGTATACTGTCACAGTACTAAGTCACTTCGGATAAAAGCGTCCGCTAAATGCTGAAAATGTAAATGTAAATGTTGAATGACTGACGGACGGTTGTATGGATAGATGACTTTGGGATCTGTAGTTGCTTAGAAAGGGTTAAATGTTGTAAAAATATAAGCTCGAAACTGAGCACTGCTACCGGTCGGCTGTGCGCCCTCTAGTGGGCATAATTGACCGTGCCTGTACATATATATTTACATTTTCAGACGCTGAAATATCCAAAGCGACTTACAGTACTGTGACAGTATATTGTCTCAGCAATTGAGGGTTACGCTCAAGGGCCCAACAGTGACAACCTGTTAGTGACTGAGCTTGAACCACACCTTTCAATTACTAGTCCAGTACTTCAACCACTAGGCTACAACTGACCAGACTGAAAAGTGGGTGGGGTCTTCAATGCTTTGCAAGGACCCTGGTTAGTATCTCAAGACGCCTGGACAAGAAGGGGAAAGAGTCTGGAAATCAGGTACGGGCGAATAAGAATAGGTTGGTGGACCACACACGCGTTGGGCAGAACATGGGGCAGCCAAAATTACCCTCCTCGGACACGACCGGAGTCTCCAGAAGCGGAAGACGAATTGGCTATGCTAAATTGGGAGAAAAGGAGAAAATGCATAAATAAAAAAGCAAATAATAGCTGTACGGATTGTTCTGGAATAGCATTGTAATTCATGTTGCTTTAAATAAACAAGCATTATTTACACGCTCCATACAAGTGTGTGTATTTTTAACCTCAGCTGTACCTTTATATGCAGCAGTCCAAGATCCAAACCAAACAAGAAAACCCTGATGCCAGATTGGTCATGGCTGATTTAGGGTAAGTGGAAAAAAATTTTCTCAACAGTGCAAGTAATTTCACAGAGATGGAACCAAGTCGGAGGGATAAAACCAATAAATTTGGGCCGAGCGACGCCTCTCGAGTGGCTTTGCCTCTTTTCATGTTGAGTGTGACCTCAAAACAGGTGCAGTGCTTTATACCCAACAGGGATTAACATCCCAACATACACACACATATACACACACAGACATCCGCACAAACACACACACACTCGGTTGAAAGGATATGCTAATTGCTAATTTCTCGGTCTGAGGTTAGGTTAGATAAGTGCAGCCTCTTGACTTCCTCAGACCTTCAGCGCACACACACACTACACAATACCTCACGCTGTCCATCAAAGCAGGATTAATGCTATTCAGATTGGGTTTAATTAACATTTAAATGCTCATAAGGACGTCCCGCTTTGGCCCCGGATCGGATTTATGCTAATTCTAGGCAGAAGTAGAGCTCAACGGCTGACGGCTTTTCAAGAAGGATTAACGAACATCAGATAACAAGCAATCAAAGGTCAAGTGGTCCTAACGAACTGCATTCATCCACATTCAGATCCGGGGAAGGTGTCGCTGGGAAAATCCTGAGTGTCGAGTGGGAAATGAGAAACAAAGACTCGCCCCAAAAAATTACCAAAAAGAAGTTGAATTCAGTGTGTGAAAATGTTTCAGGATAACGAAGAGATCAAACTTAGCCTGTGGAAAAATACAGACCTAGTTAGGAATTTAATTTCAGGCATGGAAGAGAGTTTCTCCAGTTCCCAAGTACGTTCTTTTCTATTTTCCAGTCCAAAATTGAAGATTTCAATACTAGTGCTATTTACATTTCAGCATTTACAGACATCCCAAGTTGCAAAAACTCATTTCAGGGAGTTACGCCCGGACCCGGACAACCCCCCCCCCTCCCCCACCCAAAAAAAACAAAAAAAAAAAACAACAAAAAAAACTCTCGCACACACCAAAGGATTATGGGTGATGTACTACATAGTGCACTAGATAGTGTGAAAGATAATAGATTTATGATCCCTACATAGTGCACTAGATTGTATATTAGAAAATAATTTATGTTCCTTACTTAGTGCACTAGATAGTGTACTAGATAATAGACTTATGTTTCTTACATAATGCTTTAGGTAGCGTATTAGTTAACATATTTAGGTTCCCTACACAGTGCACTAAATTTTATATCAGATAACAGATTTATGTTCCCTACATAGCGTACTAGATAGTATTTTAGATATGAATTTATGTTCTCTACTTAGTGCACTAGACAGTACTGTATATTAGACAATTGATTTATGTTCCCTACACAGTGCACTAGATTGTATATCAGATAACGGATTTAATACGCGATCAGGTAAAAAGTCTGTGTCGCCTGCGTGCACGCGTGTGTGTGCTCTTGGCCGCTCGTTCTAGATTCCGGGAGATTTTATCTGACTTGTGGGCATCAGGGAGCCGATATGTATATGCGGGAGACTCCCGGAACTTCCGGGAGACTTGGGATGTCTGCATTTAGGAGACACTTTTATCCAAAGCGACTTACAGTACTGTGACAGTATGTTATCTAAGCAATTAAGGATTAAGGATCTTGATTAAGGGCCCAATAGTGGCAACCTGACAGCGACATTTCGATTACTTGTCCAGTACCTTCACCACTAGGCTACAACTGCCCTAAACCCTCCATAATTAATAACTATTTTATACAAAAACCAGAGGTTCTAATGCCAGCAGCAAAAGAACTTTTGTAACCTGTGTTTGTTTGTTTATTAGGATTTTAATGTCATGTTTTACACTTTGGTTGCATTCATGACAGGAACGGTAGTTACTCATTACACAAGATTCATCAGTTCACAAGTTTATATTGAACACAGTCATGGACAATTTAGTGTCTCCAATTCACCTCAATTGCACGTCTTTGGACTGTGGGAGGAAACCGGAGCACCCAGAGTAAACCCACACGGACACGGGAAGAACATGCAAACTCCACACAGAAAGAACCCGGACTGCCCTACCTGGGGATCGAACCCAGGGCCTTCTTGCTGTGAGGCGACAGTGCTACTCACTTGTAGCTGACAGTGCCGCCCCTTGTAACCTATGAATTCATTCCTTTAAAATGTTCCCAAAATTTTAACAGACGAGGAAAGAGTGCTCTCGGGGTGTGTCTCTCCGTACACAGTGCTGATTCACATATGCACTCGTCAAGTGTAGGTGACAAGATGCATACGGCTGCTGCCCACGTGTCGGAGGCGGCGTGGGTTAGCTTTGTTCTTCTCAATCAGAGCCGGGTTCGGCATTAGTGGAGAGGAGGCAATTGGACGCGCTAAAGTCTGGAGAACAAAAGGACAAAACGCATAAACAAACAAACAAAAAAGTTGAATGTAAACCTAGAACATCCAGCTATGTGTGAGGCTTCATGTTCATGTCTCGAATACGAAAATACTCGTCCGTGTTTTAATACACCCCCGTCTGCGTCCACAGAATTGGTTGGGAGTTTTCCAAGCTATGTTACCCGAGTCGTGTTTTTAGCTGCTTTACACTTCAACATCTTACAACATTTTGACTAATCGCTTGACTAAAATTTTGCATTTCGCAAGTTTTGCAAGTTGCATATTACACGGGAAAAGGCTCATATCACGGTCCTTGACACGTTTTTCACAGCCATGAATTAGGTTTGGCCTTACCCATTAACAAAAATTCCATTACCAGTACCAAACACTTCAGTTATAATAACAAAAAGCCAAAAAGCCTTTGATAAGAAAAAAATGCAGTATTTCAAAAACCAAGGCCACATTAAGCATGAGTTTAGTGACTCATGGTCAGTTTTTTGAAGAGTCTTGTAAGAGGGATCATGTTGAGTTGATGATTCAGGATCAGAAAAAACATGAACGCAGCAATTACTAAGTTTAACCACACAAAGGAAAAAAGCCAAAAGAGTCACCCAAAGCTCTTCTTTCTATCCTGCTCTCTGAATGCCATCATGATAGAGTTGCTTTTTCCTGTGATCATGGAGATTTAAAGTGTTTTCGAACTTGCTCTCGTCAAAGGAAGGGGGTATTTTCAAACTAGGGTGCAGTGTGAGGAACTCATTTCAGGTCCTCATGAAAATTGCCTTCATGCTAAGTGAGAACAAATGTGACACTTTAGTAGACGCAACGTCAGAACTGTGCAATCAAGCCACAGTTTGTAGAGATTTTTGTTTGACGCTATTTAAGAATAAAAACAAGGAGTTCAGACTGAATGTCCGTTTACTTAAAGTGAACTAAAACCTTCTACAGAAGTTCCACAGAAGTTTTGAAGCAATCAGGTGTCCCAGGGGTCCAGTATGCAGAGGTCGTTCAGTCTCGGCAGAGTCACGACGGTGTCAGGGGCTCTACAGACACGAGTGGCTGTGTCTGTGGGAAAATAGTTACTCTAGTAAAGCTACTCTTACTGTCTGGATTACAAAAGCAGGGTTCTGGTCCTCTGCTTGCGTTAAAGCTTACTGTAACCTTGGCCTCAATCCACTGCTGTCCAGGGAAAAGAAGTGGCTTATGCTAAGTTCACACTACACAACTTCCACAATGGTCAGATCGCTATACAGGTCACACTACACAACTTGATCTAGTGTAATCGGGAGTCTTTTAAGTTTCTGTGGTTTACACACTACACAATTGATCTGGCAGGAAGTGACAAGTGGATTGGGTTATGCGACTAGCAGGGACGGTCTGTTCCGCAGAAAGTGCTGGAGGTAAATATACATAAATATTTTTGCAATGCAACATTGGTATGATGGTTTGGTGTGGACAATAAAATCACAAATACTGTAAAGCTTGTGTGTCAATGTATTCTGTTAGAAACTACAGACTATTACACTGATCAGTTATAACATTAAAACTGTCTTTTATTTTATCAGCTGATTATTTTATCAGCTCCACTTACCATATAGAAGCACTTTCTAGTTCTACAATTACTGACAGTAGTCCAGCTGTTTCTCTACATGCCTTTTTAACCTGCTTTCACCCTGTTCTTCAATGGTCAGGACCACCACAGATCAGATATTATTTAGATGGTGGATCATTCTCGACACTGACGTGGTGGTGGTGGCGTGTTAGTGTGTGTTGTGCTGGTATGAGTGGATCAGACACAGCAGTGCTGCTGGAGTTTTTAAATACCGTGTCCACTCACTGTCCACTCTATTAGACACTCCTTCCTAGTTGGTTCACCTTGTAGATGTAAAGAGGCGATCGCTCATCTATTGCTGCTGTTTGAGTTGGTCATCTAGACCTTCATCAGTGGTCACAGGACGCTGCCCATGGGGCGCCCTTGGCTGGAAATTTTTGGTTGGTGGACTATTCTCAGTCCAGCAGTGACAGTGAGGTGATGATAAACTCCAGCAGCGCTGCTGTGTCTGATCCACTCATACCAGCACAACACACACTGACAGTGCAGTGCTGAGAATGATCCACCACCCAAATAATACCTGCTCTGTAGTGGTCCTGGGAGAGTCCTGACCATTGACGAACAGCATGAAAGGGGGCTAAAAACGTATGCAGAGAAACAGATGGACTACAGTCAGTAATTGTAGAACTACAAAGTGCTCCTATATGGTAAGTGGAGCTGATAAAATGAACAATGTTAATGTTATGGCTGATCGGTGTATACCGCTGTACAACACATTTACACAGACTCCCCCGGTTTCCACTCATTCTGTATCTTGCGTTCTTATTGGCTGGAGTTCTACACAACACTCACTGCCGGTTGTAACCTGATCGCAGCACTTTTCACACTACAGGATTTTAAATCGCAGACAGGTCTAGATGTTTAGCATGCTAGATATTTTTCTTGGTAGTGATCAGTCGAGCGAATGCCGGTTAACCTTCGACTAACTAAAAATCAGGACAAAAATTGTGTATTGTGAACTAGGCATAACCGGAGTTAAAAGAAGCCTGTGCTAGCCTATGGCCTTCTTCAGCCAGTGTGGGTGTCATGCATGCCGCAGGATTTCGAGTGTAATAGGAAATGAGCTTAGATCCCCCGACTCTTAGGGACGCTCCCCTGCTAAAACCCTTTTCCTACCTTCACAGTTTAAGTAATGTTGAAGAGCTTGTGTAGCCACCATCATGTACGTAAGTCATTCTTAAAAAGTGTTTAAAATTTATGGGTCGTTGTTAGTCCGGAACATTGACCTTGACCTTACAACCGAGCTGCAGACAGCACGGCTCTCGGGATTATATCTACACCCTCCGGTCTACAACACACACACACTGAGCGGTATAAATGTCCTCTGTGTTTCATCATCAAAGCTCGGCTTATGCTCGGCAGAAGACGAATCGAATAAAGCAAATTGTTTGATGTGAGGGAGACGCGAGAGCACTAAAAGCGATTCTCTTTTATCTCCCGACACTTGCGCTTTTCTTTCCTCTCACTCATTCACCAGTTTCGTTCTCCTTGTGCTTTAATGTGCCTTTCAGAAAAAGTTGCGCCATTGTCGATGGTGCGCTCGGCCCCGTCAGTACATTATCAGCATCGCGTTACGCTGATCTGATCACTCGGTCACATGCCACACCCAACCACATTTGTTTTCTTAAACTTCAGTCACTGACAAACCCAATACTGTATCCAGACTAAAGAAAACAAGGTCACACGGGTCTAATTAACAGACACTTTTAATTCAATACTATTGTTTCCCAATGGGATACAAGGCTGGAGATTGTCTAGCCCATGTTTGTTTTTCCAAAGCCAAGAGAACGGGTTGCAGAGAAAAATAATAATAATATTAGGTTGTTTTATTTGTATTTATGCATTTTCTCCTGATTTTGAGCGCGTCTAATTGCCCGATTGCATCGTGCTTTCTCTCCACTAATGCCAATCCCCACTCTGATTGAGGAGAAAGAAGCTAACCCACACCCCCTCTGACAAGTGGGCAGCAGCCGTATGCATCTTTTCACCTGCACTAGAAGAGTGCACAGTATAAACACAATGTTACTGTGTTAAAGAAGTGCAAGTTACCACAGTGACGTATGTTTAAAGTGGCACAATCATAGCCCAATAAAACATTGTTTGATAATAAATATTCGAAATTAATAAAAATAGTGGCAATCTGGTTCTACTGTGGTTTACAAGATCTAACGTAAAGCCTCCACAAGGGGAGTTTGTGTACAAGTTTATTTTTTGTTTATGTGCCTAATACAGTGGTACCTTGAAACTCATCGTCAGTTGGTTCTGGGAGTGGCGTTGAGTTTCAAGGTATGTTTGTACTACCCCACCCCTAAATGAACAACAGGCCAATCGTTGTTCATGTGGCCGCTCAGCCCGGCCGGATGGCAGGGCTGAGATTCGATACGATATATTCGAGATCCCAGCTCTGGTGTGCTAGTGTGTGTTTTTAATATTAGTTTAGTAAAAGACACAAACACAAAATGAACTTTCACACGAACACCACTTGTGGAGGCTTTACGTTACATCTTGTAAACCACAGTAGGACCAGATTGCCAGCATTTTTATTACTTAAGCATACAGTGGTACCTTGTAACTCGACGTCCCCCCTCGACTCACTCACTCACTGTCTTAACCGCTTATCCAATTAGGGTCGCAGGGGGTGATGGTGCCTATCCCAGCTTTTCAATGGGCGCAAGGCACACAGTAACACCCTGGACGGGGTGCCAGTCCATCGCAGGGCCCACACACGCACACCCATTCTCCTGTAGGGCAATTCAGTGTCTTCAATTAACCTGACTGCATGTTTTTGGACTGTGGGAGGAAACCAGAGCTCCCGGAGGAAACCCACGCAGACACGGGGAAAACATGCAAACTCCGAACAGAAAGTACCCGCCCCGCCTGGGAATCGTTGTGAGGCGACAGTGCTACCCACCGAGCCACCGTGCCGCCTGCCATTATTTTACATTAACCTAAAATATATGGAACGCATTAACAGGTTTGCTATACATCCTTATGGGAAAACATACCTTGAAACTCGACGCCTCTCCCAGAACCAACTGACGTTGAGTTTCAAGGTACCACTGTATTGCCGCTCAGGTGGCACAGCGGTAAAGTACGCTAGCTCACCAGAGTTGGGGTTTCGAATACATCGTATCAAAGCTCAGCTCTGCCTTCCCGACTGGGCTGGGCGGCCGCATGAACAACGACTGGCTGTTGTTCATGGTTAGAGGGTAAGAAATTCGGATCATAGGTCCTCATAACTGGTGCAACTGCGGCCCCTGCTGGCTGACTGATGGCACCTGCACAGGGCTGAGGAATTACGCTGGTGGGGGTGTGGCCCTCAGTCAGCGGTGAAGGGTCGACTCAGTATAGAGGACACAATCAGGGTAACTGGACACGATTAGACTGGGGGATAAAATTGGGGGGGGAAAAGTGGGAAAAATAGTAAATAAAAAAAGGTACCACTGCATTGTGCAAATCAACAGGCAAAATGAACAAAATGAACTTGTACACGAATACCCCTCATGGAGGCTTTACGTTCTTGTAAACCGCAGTAGGACCAGATTGCCACTATTTTTATTAATTTACAATATTTATTATGTGTTTGGTTTTGATGCAGTGGTTGTGTTGCCTGAGTTGTGGTAAAAATGATTGAGAAAATGTGGATCGCTTGAGAAAAAAAACCCTGTTCTAGATCATGCAAGCTGTGCTGGCTGAATGTTCAGGCTTTGTTGTCTGGTTGAAACATTCAGATTTATTCAGTTCCTATTTGTTCAGATTTATGAGACTAAATTCCCCTCTGATGTGTTTCAGCATTTTTCCTCCATTCATGTTTCCTTTGATAAAGTGGAATTCTTTAAATTCATATGATGCCTCCACCGCCATACCACCATTCCGTGACCATCTGCATCATTAGCATTCTTTTTTGCTGTTTGTTTGTTTGTTTGTTTCACCTGAACATTGCTCCGATTTTTCTAAATGCTCGAGTGCGAACTGTAGACGTTAGCATCCCGCATCCCCGTGCTTCATTTTTAGCCGAGGTGTTTTGCGTGGGTTGCAGGAACAGCGATGATTGAAGACGTTGCGGTTCATCGCTTATTGTTCCGTTTTTGTTGCTTTAAGGTCATCTTGCAACTCGTTTTGAGCGACTACTAGATTCTCTGTTACCTTTCTTATTAACACTGAGGTCAGGCTGTGAAATACTGAGCACTGCACCTTTCTGGAATGATTTGCAGCCCCGGTGAACTTTTTATTTGTGGATTATTATGGAACCAGTTGTACAAGCAGGAAAGTTGAAGGTGTTTGCTGTGGCTCTGCAGTTTCTTCCATTCGAGTGTTTCTTTATTTTGCTACTGAGAAATTTAAAAAGCTTCTTCACCTCCACAATGATTGTTACTCCTCTTACCTTGAACTTCTTGTTCCTCAAAGCATTCCTGAACAATGTTTGCAGTGTAGCAGAGCGCATTACCAGCTGAAAGAGGCCACTGCCCCGGTCATTGGTGAATACCGGTGCCATGAAGGGGTAAACCTGGTCTGCAACAATATTTAGGTACACAGTAGGTGTCAGAATAACTTCCACATCACTGCCAGGACACAAGGTTTCCCAGCAGAACATCACCCAGACCTTCACCCTTCTTCTCCCAGCTTATCTTCTTCCCATAGTGCATCCTGATGGCATCTCTTTACCAGATAAGCGACACGCATGAACCCAGTCACCCACATCAGACTGGCTTCCTTCTTCTATTCCTCCATGGTCCCGCCCTGATGCTCACATCTATCATAACCAGCATTAACATTCTTAGCAATTTGAGCTACAGTAGCTCGAGTATGTTCTCCATGTGCCTGTGTGGGTTTCCTCCGGGTGCTCCGGTTTCCTCTCACAGTCCAAAAACATGCAGCCAGGCTAATTGGAGACACTGAATCGTCCTATATGTACTCAGCCGCTAGGATGCATAAACCAGTGCATTGTAGTGCTGGTCCCAAGCCCGGATAAATAAGGAGGGTTGTGTCAGGAACGGCATCCGGGATAAATCTGTTCCAAATCAATAATGCTGATCACGATCCGCCGGCAACCCCTAACGGGAGCAGCATCCCACATGCATCAATGAGCCTTAAGCACCTAGAACACAGTCGCTGGTTCAATGGTTGTCCTTCCCGGGTTTGTTTGTTTGTTTGTTTATTTATTTGGATTTTAACGTCATGTTTCACACCCTCAGGTTACATCCACAACAGAAACGGGAGTTACTTATTACACAAGATTCGTCAGTTGCAGGTTATATCGAACACAATCATGGACAATTTAGTATCTCCAACTCATCTCACTTGCATGTCTTTGGACTGTGGGAGGAAACCAAAGCACCCGGATTAAACCCATGCAGACACGGGGAGAACATGCACATAGAAAGGACCCGGACCGACCCACCTGAGGATCGAACCCAGGACCTGGGTGCTGTGAGGAGATGCTACCCACACGTGCCGCCCACCGTGCCGCCCGTCCTTCCCTGGAACACTTTCGGTAGGTACTAACCACTGCATGCATCACAAGACCTGCCGTTTATGACCCAGTCTAGTTCACAGTTTGGCCCACGTCGGAGTTCCTCGGATCCTAAGGGCACATTCACATGAGAAGCGGCAAAACTGATTTTGAACCGACTGTGCCGTTGTTTCCGATGGAGTGAGGCACACTTTTCCACAAGGGCTCACATTTTTGCGCTTGCCGCGGCACTCAAAGATCACCTGATTGACCCAGTTTGCCGCTGACCTTTTCAAAGTGCCCCCAATGAGACGAACTGTTTGATATGACGCAGTAAAAACGACTCAGGCTGTACGAACAATGCTTAACATGAACAAAGCTTAATGTGACTTATTGTATTAAAACATCGAGTGAGGAATTTCATTGGTGGAGAGAGGTTTAGTGTTCCCTTTGTGGTTATTTTAATACAGTCACATTAAGCTTTTTTTTTTTTTTTTAACAATAAGCATTTTAGACTCTCTTGAAAACGCTGATTCTTAAAATTTCTGATGCCCCCTGAGCTGTAACACAAGTTTAAAAGTGAAACAGGATTCCGCTAAGCACACCAGTCGCCACCGGTCGGCTGGGCACTATCTGGCGGGCATAATTGGCAGTCCCTGCAGCAGATACTAATTGGCCACCGTATCTGCAGGGTGGTGGCCGGACTATGTGTGGGTCTTCATACACTGTGTATGGACCCTGATTGGTGGAAGAGACGCATTTGTAGAATGCAGAGGTGAGAAGAGGAGGGCTGTACACGTGTCGGAAGAGGCGTGTACAGCGACGTGCTCTTCTCGGATGCAATCTGGTATCTCTCAGCAGCGGAAGACAAAATTGAGTGTGCTAAATCCGGAGGAAAATGGGGAGAAAATGCATTTAAAAATCTTTTTAAACCTTCTCATCTGACATCAGTGTCTGACCTCACAAATGCGCTTCTGGCAGAATGGTCGAAAATTCCCATAAACACACTCCTAAACCTTGTGGAAAACCTTCCCAGAAGAGTTGAAGCTGTTATAGCTGCAAAGGGTGGGCCGACATCATATTAAACCCTATGGATTAAGAATGGGACGTCACTCAAGTTCATATGCGTGTGAAGGCAGACGAGCGAATACTTTTGGCAATATAATGTCCATGTGGAGCTTTCAGGGCGAGACTGACGGTTATTCCACTCAAATGCAGATTCGTCTCATATTCGCACTTTGATGACGTTTTATCACACCACTCAAGCCAAGCTCTGAACAAAGCAGCTGTTTTGAGAGTTTTTCCTGCTTCCTACACTCTGGAATCACCCCACCTGTATATTCCTAAAGCTTGGTTGGGTCAGATCCCTGCTTGTTTTTTGCCACCCTCGGCTTGTATTAGAAATTCCCTGTCTTTTTTTTTTCTGAGAACTGGGTTCTCTTTCGCAGATGGCCGAAGCAGCCTGTTCTGCACTATCCCTTGTCTATCCACTCTCTCCGTTGCGGGCTGCGGATGTTCTCGTTTAGTCTTTTCGGCTACTGTTTGTTTGTATTTGTAGCTTTCTATTAGTTGCTTTTTAGTCACAGTTTCGTTCTACCTTGGTTAAACATTCACCACTTGTATTTATTTTCATTTCCTGCAGGTGGGGGCTTCTCCTCGTGCTTCAGTAATGAGGCATGACCCGCCCCATTACAAGAACCATTTAGTCACGAAAAAAGAACAATGGCAGAAATCATTCAAATCCCAGTACTGCTCTGAAATAAACAGTTACTGGAGGTGTATGTATACCTGTAAACACGTAAATATTAAACACTACATAAAAGATATCAAATATGTTAGATTTTTTTCAGGATTAATAAAAGGATAGTATTTTTCATGGCTGCTTTGATCTCAACATTAGAAGGTCAGGAGGTCACTAGAATCAGATTTGACTGATTCTTACTTTGAGGGTTTGAGCGTAAACATGATGTGAGGTTCCTTTCATTAATATATTTCAATATAAATACAGAGATGAAAGTGAATACATGTCACACGCTCCTTTGATGCGTGTGTGTGGCTGTTTGTGAGCTTTTCTTATGCTAATGATGGACGTCTTGACGCCTCCTTCTGCACTGATGAAAGGGACGAGGGATTGATCTGTCACTGCTGCATTTTCAGAAACATCCTCTCTTTCTCTGACTGCCTGTCTCTTTCTGTCTTTCTGTCTGTCTCTTGGTCGGTCTGTCTGTCTGTCTCCGTCTGTCCACCTGCCTTTCTCAGTCTGTCTCTCTCAATCTGTCTGTGTCTCTCTGGATCTGTGTCACTCTGTCTCTTGGTCGGTCTGTCTGTCTGTCTCTCAGTTAGTCTGTCTCTCTTTGTCTGTTTGTCTTTCTGTCGGTCTGTCTCTCTCACTGTGTCCCTCGGTCTGTGACTGTCTCTTGGTCTGTCTGTGTCTGTCTTTCTCCATCTGTATGTCTCTTGGTTAGTTGGTCTGTCTCTCAGTCGGTCGGTCCGTCTGCCTGTTTTTCTCTGTCTGGTCTGTCTCTCCCTGTCTGTCTATGTCTGTCTGTCTCTCTTTGCCTGTCTCTCCATCAGTCTGTCTGTCGATCGGTCTGTCTGTCGATCGGTCTGTCTGTCAATCGGTCTGTCTGTCAATCGGTCTGTCTGTCAATCGGTCTGTCTGTCTTCTGTCGATCGTCTGTCTGTCGATCGGTCTATCTGTCTGTCTTTTGGTCTGTCTGTCTCTTTTTGTCTATCTCTCTCTGTCTGTCTGCCTCTCCGCCTGTCTCTCTGTACCTCTTGCTTTGTTGATTTGTCTGTCTGTATGTCCATCTGTCTCTCTCGGTTGGTCTGTCTGTCTCTCTCGGTCTGTCTCCGTCTGGCTGTCTGTCTCCGTCTGGCTGTCTGTCCCTGTCTGCCTTTCTCTCTGTCTCTGTGTCTCTCTCGGTCTGTCTCTCTCCGTCTGTGTGTCTGTCTGCCTCTGTCCGTCTGCCGCTGTCTGTCTGCCTCTCTCTCGAGCTGTCTCTCTCTGTCTGTCCCTCTCTGCCTTTCTTTCTGTCTGTCTCTGTGTCTCTCTCCCTGCCTGTCTCTCTCCCTGCCTGTCTGTCTCTTTGTGTATTTACAGTAATTGATCAGGTCAACACTGCTTGACAGTATTAAATCAAGACATCACACGCTTATATAGATATGCCAGTTCATGTAGAAATAATATCTAATTAATTAGCAGGAGAATAAAATAATCAAGTGTTAAACATAAACACGGGCACAGTGTGTGGGCAGAGATCATGAGCTTGTTAGACATCCTATATACAAATAGATGTATAATATAAATTTAATAACATGATTTGTTTGAGGAAACTCTTTTCATGTTCCAGAATTTCTGTGTTCCTGAGCACAAAGCGAGACATGGTTTGATGAATCCTGAACTTTAACGCTGTAAACACCATTAGGATGAATTGAAACGTCTGGCTTTTGTCGTCCATCAGTACCTGACCTCACAAATGCTCGTTTGACTAAATAGGCATTCATTAACGCCCATGAATAGAACGTCCAACAAGCTTATGGATACCAATGAATACCATAAGTACATGTCAGCATTTTAACTTTATCTGTATAACCAGACGTGGCTCTGAGGTTCCTGAGAAGGTTCCTGCAGTAGGACCTCACATCAGGACTCTACAGCATTGGTATGAAGTACAGATGGAGTCAGGGAAAGCTTAGGGTGCAATGTCTCTCACTAAGTGATGGACTTGCTGGTTCTCTCCATTTTAATGATTTGACCAATTAGTAAAAGTGCTGCTGCTCTAAGAGGCGCTAATCATTTTTAGCTTATTAGCTTAAAGGAACTGCCTGAACCCTCAATGCTAAATTATTCACAACACTGAAAGACCGAGATGCCGGCTTAAATAATATAATTACATCGTGCCAGGTCATTTTAGGTGGGCAGAAATTAAATTAACTTCTTGGTTTAGTACAGCAGAGAAAGAGTAAAGATGCATAAAAATGTGGGGCACACCTTGCCTCTGAGGGGACAGGTGTAGTCCTGTACCTGTTTGAACGGGGCAAAACAATATGGCACACAAGCAAGGCAAAATCATTCTAAATATATTAATAAAGGCCAAATAAAACCAGCAGCCGAGAGTGGAGAAGCAATAAAACAAATAGACAAGCACATTGGTGGAGTAGTGGATATCACACACTACACGCCCACCCAGTAAAAGGGTTATTCACCCTAAAGGGACAGCAGCCAATGATGTACCCAGTGAACTCAGGAGGCTATGTTCTCGCTCGACAAGGGCATCAGCAACACACATCCAGCAACACACATCCAGCAAAAGAAGAGAGTTGCAAACTGAGTTACCACAGCACTAGCTACTCAATCCACCACTGTGCAGGCGGCAATTAAAAGGAAGCACAGCAGCCACTGATTAAAATCACTGACACAGCCTGCATCCAGTAAGGATTTTGTATGCTCAAAAGGTGCCATCTCGCCACCTTTGCTGCACAGCAATAACGCTAATGAGAGGTAAAGACTGCCTGATTAAAGAGAATGTAACAGACAGTCATCTGTGCCTCCATACCCCCTGCCAGCCATTAGTGGCAGGGCAGATGGGCATGATTTAGTGATCCAAGCCCCCTGCTGACCTCCTCCCAAAGGAGCATCTCACAAAATTCCCAGTTCTTTTCCAGTAACCATAAGGAAAATCTTCCAGAAGCCAAACTCACAGCACGTGACGTTCCAAACAGCTGGAAGAGTAGGGGGAACAAACACCCACAGAGAAGGCATTTGTGAGCTTCGGGCAGGGATAAAGGGAGAAAACAGCAGGCCAACCGAAAACCAAGAAAGATAGAGCTGCTCGCACAGCAATCAGTTAGAGCTCCATGCGCCCTCTGCTGGCCATAAAGACACGATTCTTTAAATCAAGCCTGCCAGGTACAAAAATAAGGGACAAAACAACAAAAACTTACTAAAAGAGGGAATATAAAAAAAATATATATATATATAAATAGGATTAAGATAGAAAAGACTGGAAAAAAGCTAAATAAATAGGCAAATAAAAAATAAAAACTAACAATAGAAAAGGGGAAAAAATAAATAAATAAATAAAAATAAAAAAGCAAAATTGAGGATTAAATAAAAAAACCATATGAAAACAGAAACTAAAACAGAAAAGAGGCAAAAATAAATCCATAATTACAGAAACGTATTTTTCACATTTGCATTTTTTTTTTTTTTTTTTTTTTACTACATTTAAATGGTTTATTTTCTGATAATTAGCACCCACACCTACACTTAGACAAAAACATTACTGTCCTTCTCTGTCTTACACTCACACACACACACACACACACACACTCACTCACACACTCACACACTCACTCACTCACACACTCACTCACTCACACACTCACACACACACACACACACACACACACACACACACACACACACACTCACACACACTCACACACACTCACACTCACACAAACTCAAAAGAAGCTTTATTGGCATGACAAATAAGGGCATTCGTATTGCCAAAGCAAGTTACAGAGAAATATTAACAATAAAAATCACACTCACTCACTCACTCACTCACTCACTCACTCACTCACTCACTCACTCACTCACTCACTCACTCACTCACTCACTCACTCACTCACTCACTCATACTCACACTTTAATCACAGAACGTCTCTGACACCTGCTGGTGAAAAGTGGAACTAAACACAAGGGACAGAGCAGTTTAAAAGCGACAGCGTTTGAATGCCAAATTTTACCTGTAGTAAAACACACATTTATAATAAACTACATCATTTACAGTATGTTACTGTTTAACGCATGCAGTGAACTAGGGCACTATATATACACGTAATGTTACAATATATACACAGGTATATACAATTATTATTAAACACCCTTTATTGTACACTATGCTCCTTTAAATCTACATTAATCACCCGTGATAGTACACTACACATCCTTTATACGATACTACACACACTATAATCTACTCTAATCACCCATTATATTACACTACACATCTCTTTTACTATACTATATACTCTTTATTGTACACTACTCCCTTAAATCTACAGTAATCACCCATAATATTACACTACACATCCTTTATACTATACTGTACATCCTTTATCATACACTATACTCCTTTAAATCCTGCCTATGATATTACACTACACATCCTTTATAATATACTATACACTATACTATCTTAAATCTACACTAATCACCCATATTACACTACACAGCCTTTAAACTATACTATACTATACATCCTTTATCATACACTATACTGCCTTAAATCTACTTTAATCACCCGTATTATTTCACTACACATCGTTTATATAATACAGAAAAACCCTTTATCATACACTATACTGCCTTAATGCTACACTAATCACCCATATTACACT
This sequence comes from Trichomycterus rosablanca, assembly GCF_030014385.1. Taxonomy (NCBI): domain Eukaryota; kingdom Metazoa; phylum Chordata; class Actinopteri; order Siluriformes; family Trichomycteridae; genus Trichomycterus; species Trichomycterus rosablanca. Next base: position 7,031,920 of record NC_086001.1, on the reverse strand, counting down.
ACACAGCCTTTAAACGATACTATACACCCTTTATCTTACACGGTACTGCCTTAAATCTACTTTAATCACCTGTAATATCACACTACACATCTTTTATACTATACTACACACCCTTTATCAGATACCATACTACCTTAAATCTACACTAATCACCCGTATTACACTACACATCCTTTATACTATACATCCTTTATTTTACACTGTACTGCATTAAATTTACTGTATTCACCCGTAATATTACACTACGCACTACTATAATCCCTTAAATCTACACTAATCACCCATATTACACTACACAGCCTTTAAACTATACTATACATCCTTTATCGTACACTATACTGCCTTAAATCTACTTTAATCACCCGTAATATTACACTACACATCCCTCATACTAAGCTATATATCCTTTATCATACATTTTACTAGCTTGAATCTACAATTACCACCTACAATATTACACTACACAGCCTTTATACTATACTTTACACCCTTCATTGTACACTATAAATCCTTAAATGTACACGAACACCTTTAATATAACACTACACTCCTTTACACTACACTATACATTCTTTATCAGACACCATACATCCTTGAACCTACTCTAACCACCCATTATTACACTACACATTCTTTATCGTACACTATACTGCCTTGAATCTACTCTAACAACATTGTATACTACACATGCTAGTATAGTATATACAGTGTATCACAAAAGTGAGTACACCCCTCACATTTCTGCAAATATTTCATTATATCTTTTCATGGGACAACACTATAGAAATAAAACTTGGATATAACTTAGAGTAGTCAGTGTACAGCTTGTATAGCAGTGTAGATTTACTGTCTTCTGAAAATAACTCAACACACAGCCATTAATGTCTAAATGGCTGGCAACATAAGTGAGTACACCCCACAGTGAACATGTCCAAATTGTGCCCAAAGTGTCAATATTTTGTGTGACCACCATTATTGTCCAGCACTGCCTTAACCCTCCTGGGCATGGAGTTCACCAGAGCTGCACAGGTTGCTACTGGAATCCTCTTCCACTCCTCCATGATGACATCACGGAGCTGGTGGATGTTAGACACCTTGAATTTCTCCACCTTCCACTTGAGGATGCGCCACAGGTGCTCAATTGGGTTTAGTCCATCACCTTTACCTTCAGCTTCCTCAGCAAGGCAGTTGTCATCTTGGAGGTTGTGTTTGGGGTCGTTATCCTGTTGGAAAACTGCCATGAGGCCCAGTTTTCGAAGGGAGGGGATCATGCTCTGTTTCAGAATGTCACAGTACATGTTGGAATTCATGTTTCCCTCAATGAACTGCAGCTCCCCAGTGCCAGCAACACTCATGCAGCCCAAGACCATGATGCTACCACCACCATGCTTGACTGTAGGCAAGATACAGTTGTCTTGGTACTTCTCACCAGGGCGCCGCCACACATGCTGGACACCATCTGAGCCAAACAAGTTTATCTTGCTCTCGTCAGACCACAGGGCATTCCAGTAATCCATGTTCTTGGACTGCTTGTCTTCAGCAAACTGTTTGCGGGCTTTCTTGTGCGTCAGCTTCCTTCTGGGATGACGACCATGCAGACTGAGTTGATGCAGTGTGCGGCGTATGGTCTGAGCACTGACAGGCTGACCTCCCACGTCTTCAACCTCTGCAGCAATGCTGGCAGCACTCATGTGTCTATTTTTTAAAGCCAACCTCTGGATATGACGCCGAACACGTGGACTCAACTTCTTTGGTCGACCCTGGCGAAGCCTGTTCCGAGTGGAACCTGTCCTGGAAAACCGCTGTATGACCTTGGCCACCGTGCTGTAGCTCAGTTTCAGGGTGTTAGCAATCTTCTTATAGCCCAGGCCATCTTTGTGGAGAGCAACAATTCTATTTCTCATATCCTCAGAGAGTTCTTTGCCATGAGGTGCCATGTTGAATATCCAGTGGCCAGTATGAGAGAATTGTACCCAAAACACCAAATTTAACAGCCCTGCTCCCCATTTACACCTGGGAGCTTGACACATGACACCAGGGAGGGACAACGACACATTTGGGCACAATTTGGACATGTTCACTGTGGGGTGTACTCACTTATGTTGCCAGCTATTTAGACATTAATGGCTGTGTGTTGAGTTATTTTCAGAAGACAGTAAATCTACACTGCTATACAAGCTGTACACTGACTACTCTAAGTTATATCCAAGTTTCATGTCTATAGTGTTGTCCCATGAAAAGATATAATGAAATATTTGCAGAAATGTGAGGGGTGTACTTACTTTTGTGATACACTGTAGCATTGGTAAAGAACAACACGCATTATACATTATTCAGTATACTATACACCTTTAATTTGCACATATTCTTTGAAACTAACCATTGTAATGCCCACGTTAGAGGTCAGTGTACAAACACAAGTTTTAAAAGAAGCTCACTCACACATACACACATCATTCCACAAAACGCCCTTTATGACCTGAATCCCATTGGTGTTCAGGTGGGGTTGAGCTCAGAACTTAAGTTCCACACCAAACTTATCAAACCATGTCTTAATGGACCCCTCTTTATGTACAGGGGTGCAGGTATGTTTAAACAGGAAAGGACCTTCCACTAACTGTATATACAACGTTCTTTAAATTGTTTCTACAGTATTATTACAGTACTATTTTAAATACCTGAACTTGTTTGGAGGGGTATCAACATAGGTTTGGACTTATAGGGTAGATGTGCTGTTATAACTTGCACTATACGCCCTGCACTGTTTTATCAGAGTGATGTTAACATATTATTCTTAAATGAAAGAGTTTAAGTGCACTTATTAATGCTGACAGTGCTGCAAGTGCTTATCAGTACAGGTGGTGTAGCTTTTATTAAATGTGTTGGTTTACTTAAGTTCCTTTGATGTAATGTGTTTTATTTAACAATCTGGAATCATTAGGTGTAACAGACACAACTACAGTCAGTCAGAACGAGGGCAGGAGCTTCATGATACTCAGAACACAACAGAAACAAACAATGAGTGAGAAAGTCTGAAACCTCCAACTTATAAACAAAGCAACGAGAGATGAAGGTCTTCAAACTAATGTTTCATGTTAAAAAATAAAAAGTAAAAAGAAACATTCAGGACTAAGATCAGAAACTCTTCAGCTGCTGCTGGAACTGATGAACTTATTAGCAGCAGCAGGAGTAGGTAGTTGTTGCAGGAGGCCAAACAAACAGAGCAACTCATGGCTAGACAGGGTTTACAAAGGCAGCCATTTTGGCTTTGTCCCAAATCAGAAGGTTTAGGGATTAGTGATGTACTGAAGCTGGGTGATAAATCCTGGTTGTATCATCTATAGTAATCATCTGTACCATAAACTTGAATGAATAATAAAAGTGTAGAATAAGTAACACACTACTGCTGCTGGAGTTTTTAAACACCTCACTGTCACTGCTGGACTGAGAATAGTCCACCAACCAAAAACATCCAGCCAACTGAGCCCTGTGGGCAGCGTCCTGTGACCACTGATGAAGATCTAAATGATGACCAACTCAAACAGCAGCAATAGATGAGCGATCGTCTCTGACTTTACATCTACAAGGTGGACCAACTAGGCTGATGTGTCTGATCCACTCATACCAGCACAACACACACTAACACACCACCACCATGTCAGTGTCACTACAGTGCTGAGAATGATCCACCACCCAAATAATACCTGCTCTGTGATGGCCCTGTGGGGTCCTGACCATTGAAGAACAGGGTGAAAGCAGGCTAAACAAGTATGTAGAGATACAGATGGACTACAGTCAGTAATTGTAGAACTACAAAATGCTTCTACTGTATATGGTAAATGGAGCTGATAAAATGAACAGTGACAAGGAGGTGGTCATAATGTTATGGCTGATCAGTGTATATAAATGCTTTGGACATTAATGAGTTGCCAGTAATTGTAACACATGTGGTTTAGTTAAAAATGAGAATTATTTCTTTGATGAGGAACTAAAAGAACTTAATTAAAATTAAACAAACTAATTAAAAGTTGGATTTTTTTCCTCAGTGTGAGATTAAGCTTTTTTATTTTTTCTTGTATTATTTTAAATAAAAGACAATAATAAGATGTTGTGTAAAATTCCTTCAGTGCTCAGTGATAAAAGGCTACATCAGATTTTTTATTAATTCTTACATAAAGAAAGTCGTTTTTTCCATTGGCACATGCAGTAAAGTATAAAAATAGATGTCATTTCTGTACAAACACACACAGATATAAATATATTAATAAAAAACAACAGTGTCAGATTATAAAGGCTTTTACGCTCACATTGTGTTCACTGGAGAATAAAAACAATTATAAAATAATATTAATAATAATAATAATAATAATAATAAAAAGAAAATAAGTTGCACTTGGTTTAATAATCACATGAATCACTAATACAGTCACATTATTGAGGAGTGGGTGAAGGCTTCAGCGTTTTTCACTTCACCCCCCTCTCTCCCCTCCTTTCCCCCTGTGATTAGTCCACTTCATCGGCTCTGTTCCAATTCTCTGCTTTATTAGTGCACCCTTGTCCCCTTCATTCTGAACAAGTGCACTTCAGCATCTTATAGATTACGTTTAAATGTGCTAATGAGGGAACAGTCAGAATTATTTAATATCAGTGCTGCTTTATTGCTCATGTTCACGGAAACTGTTTCTATTTATCAATTGCAGTAAAATCAAACAGTTCATTTTATTATAGTTATGATTTCATTCTTGTTTAATTGTTGTGTTTTTAACATTAATTTTAGCTTGGAATTTATCATTACTTTTTTATTTTAAAAAGTGCATAAGAGAGCTGAATTAATTCTACATTCACAGCAGCAGGTGGCGCTAATAAAGCTAATATTAATACTGCATTGTATTTGTAGTTGTATTCATGTGCTGTATGAATTTTTTTTCATTTGTATTAACTGCTTTATCCTGGTCAGGGCTGTGGCTGGTCCAGCTCCACCAGGAAACACTGGGTGCGAGGGAGAAATACTCTAGTTAGGGACCTTAGGCCATCCCGCCCCCACAGACATAGCCATATATTTACATTTTCGGCATTTAATTTAAAGCGACTTACAGAACTGTGACAGTATTTTGTCTAAGCAATTGAGGATTAAGGGCCTTGCTTAAGGGCCTTGCTTAAGGGCCCAACAGTGAAACCTGGCAGTGGTGGTGCTTGAACCAGGGACCTTTGGGTTACTAGTCCAGTACCTTACCTGTAGGCTACAACTTCCATACAACATACAAAATTATGTCTGTGTAGATGTCCAGAGGGCTGATAGCACAACTGAGATTCAAACCTGGATCTCAGCATTGGTGGGAGAGCGTAATGGACCACTGCGCCACCTGAGCACCAGTTTATTTTTAAATACTGTATTTTTTATTATTTTACTATATTAATAGTAAATTACTCAATTATTGTCATTAAATAAACATAAATAATTTTTATATTATTTTTGTTAGTTTTTTTACTTTATTATTACTATTTTTGTTCAATTGTCCATTTCCGACTTCATAATTAATAATATTTATTTAATTAGGTTTATTTTAATTATGACTGTAAACTTTTCTGAGGTGCTACATTAATAAAATTATTATTATTATTATTATTATTATTATTATAGCTAATACAATACTGAAGTGGAACCGCCTTTAAGATGCTGAAGTGAACTAAATCTAGGGGAAGTGAAGATCAGAATTGAAACACAGCCACAGTGTATGATAAGAGGAAAGAAGAGTGAGATCGAGGGGTGAATATTTCAGTCTCGTGATTTTTTTCGGTTTGGTTCGATGGTACTTTAGCTCAGTCGAACGTCCAGCAGCAGTTGATTGATTTCAGCACAGAACTCGTCGTCGTTTTCTTGGCCGTGGTTGCACTGACCAGCTGCACTCTCCATCTCTTCCTCTTCGTAGTTCTCGGGAATCTCTTCCACCGGCGGCAGCCACTTGGCCATGGAGCCGTGACTGTTAGAGTTCTGAAAGTTTCCCGGCAGAAGGCACTTCTTGTTTTCGACGGAGGTGGAACCTTCGGTGACGTCGGCGGACTCGGGGTAGGACGAGGGGACCAGGCGGTGGAAGACAGAGTTGATGTCGGAGAGGAGAGATTTGTCTCCTCCGGCGTCCACGTCCTCCTCTTCGTCCTCCACGTCTTTACCGAAGGTGGAGAAACTGCGGCGCTCATCATCGACGGAGAACGACGGCATCCAGCACTGATCCGAGTGGCCGAGGACACGACACTCCTCCGTACACAGCTTTGTAGCTACAGAAAGACAGAAACATTTTAATTCACTTGAAAACAATAAACAAATGAAAACCCTGTTAATGTACTTACATTTACATTTTCCGCATTTAGCAGACACTTTTATCCAAAGCGACTTACAATTATGACTGAACACAATTTTAAGCAGTTGAGAGTTAAGCGCCTTGCTCAGGGGCCCAACAGTGGCAACTTGGCAGAACCGGCAACCTTCTGATTACTAGACCAGTACCTTAACCACTGAGCTATCACTGCCCTCATAGACATGTACTGAAGCTTATTTAATAGAGCCAGGTTTGATTTTAGTAGCACTGTGGAATGTATCACATTTTAAAACTTACTTACTTAGTCAACACCTTAAAGATTCTACAGGAACACTATGCTACAAGCTAGAGAAAATCAGAAGAATAAAGAAGAGCTAACAGATTCAAAACAACAGAATGAGATACCCATAGAAGATAAAGTGATTCCAATAAAAAGAAAAAAGAAAGAAAAATAAAGAATAAAAAAGAGCAGAGATGCCAAGAGAAAGAGATTTAAGAAGAAAAGAAAAAATAGTAGGAATTAAAAAAGGGGAAGAAAAGAGTAAAAAGAGAAATAATGAGGAAGAAATAAAACAAGCAATAAAAAAGTGACTCATAAAGAAGGCATTAAGAGAAAGTTATAAAGAAGTGCGAAAGTGAGGAGAGAGACAAATCAGTGATAAACAAGAAAAGAGAAAAAAGGAAAACTGCTGTTAACTAAATAAATGCTAAATATTAAGTAAAAGAAAGAATAATAAAGGAGATAAAAAAAGAAAAAAAACTGACAAAGAAGTAATGATGGACAACAGAATGGATGGAAAGAAATAAAAAATAAAAAGAAATAGATGAACAAGCAAGAAATGAAATAACACAAGGTCAGAAACCAAAAGCAAAAATTTTGAAAAATTAAACACTGGACAGAGAAAATAAAGAAAAATATTGAAGACAGAGAAGCAGTGCAGACAAAGACAAGACTGTCAGTAAGGAGTGAACAGAGAGAAAAAAGAAATGTGAGGAAATAAAAGAAAAAAAGGAAAATAAAGGAAGAATAAAAAAAGATGAGTCAAGCTATATGGTGTCCCTAAAGTCTGGACGTCAACGTCAATTGGTTCTGGGAGTGGCGTTGAGTTTTAAGGTAATTTTTCCCATAAGGATGTATGGGAAGCCTGTTAATGCATTTCGTGGTCTCATGGAACTGCATATATTTTAGGCACAAGTTTAAAAGTGAAACAGTGAGGAAAACTCAGCTGAACACAGATACATTTGGAGCTTTTTGACGGTTATTCCCATTTCAACCATTCGGTCTCGTGTTCGCACTTGGATGACGTTTTACCGCACCGCTCAAGCCGAGTGCTGAGCATTTACATTTATAGCATTTAGCTGAAGCTTTTACCCAAAGCGACTTACAGTACAGTGACAGTATAATGTCTAAGCAACTGAGGGTTAAGGGCCTTGCTCAAGGGCCTAACAGTGGCAACCTGGCAGTGGTGGGGCTTGAACCAGCAACCTTTGGATTACTAGTCCAGTACCTTAACCGCTAGGCCACAACTGTCTGAGTGTCTGACTGCTGAGCAAAGCAGCAGTTGCACACAAGTTGTGTTTAAGGAAAACGTTGAGTTTAAGGGCATACATTTCTCTAGAAGGGCGTTGAGTTTCAAAGATTTTGAGTTTAGGGGACGTTGGACATCCTACCTGTTAGACATCCTACCAAAATGCACCACAGAGCGCCACAGGAAGTATTTTCTACCTGTGGCCATCAAACTCTATAATTCCTCCCTTAATGTGTGACACTATGGTTTATCTGTGCAATATTCAGTATTCATATGTGCAATAATAATGTAAGCATTTTAATTATTTAATTATGTGTAAATAACTTTAACTTCTATTTTTTCTTTGTTTTAAGCTAGTAGAGTGTTTATTTTTTCGACATAAATGGGTGCTACTGTAAAAAACTCAATCAATAAAGTATTTCTGATTCTGAGTTACAAGGTACCACTGTAATAGGAAACACATTGAGGTTGTTATTGATTAATATTCTAATGAAATGAATGTTGAGTAATCCTAGTAATCCAAAGGTTGCTGGTTCAAGCCCCACCACTGCCAGATTGTCACTGTTGGGCCCTTGAGCAAGGCCCTTAACCCTCAATTGCTTAGACAATATACTGTCGCTTTGGATAAAAGCATCTGCTAAATGCTGAAAATGTAAATGTAAAAATGTATTGCAAATTATTGAAAATTTGCATTTTGCCTGTGTGTCCAGATTTTAGAGACACTGTACTTTAGAGACAGTATGATAGAAAGAATGAAAGAACAAGAGAAGAGGAGAAGAACAGAGCATGACAATGGGTGTGTTAGAAAACCTAGTGAGCTGCCTTGCTGCCTACATAGACAGCTGCCTAAGTAGAGAGGATTCTAATAAGTTATTGAACTTATAAGTCAGGTTACTCGAACGCACTACTTAGGCAGCGATTCCATCAGTTTTCGCTTACTAAGCTAACACAGTTAACCTCATGCCATTTAAACCAATGGGATGAGGTGGCACAAAGCACTAGCATGTCATATAACATCTCTCTCCGTGTACCGAAAACGGTTACATTCGCTTACAAGCCTGAATTTGCAAATAAAAACAAGTGTGCAAGTTTATACAAATTAAACATCAATAATAATTTATTTACGTTTGAAAATAACTCCAACATTCATTGCTCCTTATCCATCCGCCATATTTTGCCATCCGCCATCAGTTTTTTGTGAGAAAAGTAGTGCCGCACTGAATGCTGGGATTGCCTTCACCACTAAGGCAGCATTGGATGCTCCCTCATTATTCTGTCAAATTACCATTCAGATTTAAGGTGCCTTAGTAGGCAGCATTTTAAGGTATCTAAGGATTTGAACAGCCTCCTTCTCGGGAGCGTGTAGGATGACGTAAAATACGTTTATGTAGAGAGCTCACTAGGTTTTCGAACACACCCAATGTGTGGTGAGATTAACAAAGGAAAAAAAACAATGAATCAAGACAAAGAAGAACAAGTTTAAAAGACTGCTAAAGAATAATTAGAGAATAAAGTTGATAATGGAAAAAAAGAAATGCTTTTAACATAAGGTTTAGGAAACAGTTTAAGGAAGGGCATTTATGTTCCAGCATGACTGCCCCCCTGTGGACAAAACAAGGTCCATAAAGACAGATTTGGTGTGGAGGAACTCAAATGGTCTGCACAAAGCCCAGACCTCTCAAGCAAACACCTATGGGATGGATTGGAACATCTTTTGCGAGCCACGCCTTAGAATCCAGCATTATTCCCACAATATCTCACAAATGCTCTTTTAAATAAATGAGATCAGTCTCAGTTTCCCACAGACACACTCCGAAATCCTGTGGAAAGCCTTCCCAGAAGAGTGGAGGCTGTTATAGCCATAAAGAGGGAACACAAATTAATTTAAATGGTTACGGAATGGGATGTCAAACAGGCTTATAGACAGATGTCCAGATACGTTTAGCTATATAGTAAATTAACAGACTATATACTGGTCAATAAGCTGCAGTTCTAACTGGTCAGTCATCATAACCAGTCTGATCTCACCAAGCTGGCAGACATGAGGATGTTAAAAAAGACAAAGAGGACAAAAAAATTGAGACGGTTCGTTTCTTTGTCTTCGCGGCAGCTCTTTCTTTGTCTGTGCACGTGTGTGTGTGTGTGTGTGTGTGTGTGTGTGTGTGTGTGTATGAGTCTGTGTTTGAGAGTGCGTGTAATTGAAATTGGATGGAACTGGGTGGGGCTCCAATCACACACACTGTATTCTTCAAACACACACCTCCTCTGATTCATGTGTGTGTGTGTGTGTGTGTGGTGTGTGTGTACCTGAGTGGACTCGGCTGTGTGTGTCAACGTGGAAGAGCTCGCTGAATCCGTCGCCAAGCAACCGGTCGATGGGCGAATCACGGCCGAGCTCGCCGTCGCTGTCACTGTCGCCCCGCCCACTGTCCTTCAGGCTGAACTTATCCAAGTCTGGTAGTGTGTATCTATACACACGCACACACACACACATATACACATTTATTTGTAAGCGGGCTCATTTAATATGCAAATGAGCTCATTTAAATATGCAAATGCACAGAACATTCACAGACGTCTGGGTTTTTTAAATAAAATACAATCAATGAAACAAACACAGTTAAAATGCCAAGCACATGGAACAGTGGTCTCTTTGCCAAGGTCGAGAAAACCCAAACTGTCATAATCTATTTCGCCTGTCAGCCTATTGCTGCTCAAACTAGATGATCGACACTGTCCACAGCCAAGCAAGCTTTACAGAATTATGGGCAGAGTCTTGGCTGTGGACAGTGTCAATCATCTAGTTTGAGCAGCATCTAGTTTATAGCAGATTTTTCCCCTGACCATTTTTAGGAGACCACTGTTCCATATACAATTTAATATGCGCCCAGTGATCAGCTGTTAATGAGAAACAAAGAGGCCATGTCCCAAATGACATTTTAGAGCTTTCTACTGCACTAGTTCTAGGATAAAGAAGGGTGTGTTCCAATCATTCAGTCTAGGTGTGTGCTACATGCATGTGTGTATTCTGTATATGTTTATGTATTATGAATGTGTGTACTCTGCATACATGTGTAATATAGTAAGTGTTTACTGCATGTGTGTGTGTGTTTTACATATGTATGTGGATTTATGCCAATATTTATGTGAGTGTATTAAACATGGGTTGTGTGTGTGTGTTTGTGTTTGTGTGTGTGTTATATGCATGTGTGTATTCTGGTTATGTTTATGTATAGTGAATGTGAGTGTATTATACCTAAGTGTGTGTATTCTGCATACATGTCTATTATAGGTCATGTGTACACTGCATGTGTGTGTATTGCATGTGGGTATACATTGTGTGTATTGCATGTGAGTGTATGCATACAATGTGTGTATGCAAGTATATACATTTATGTATGTCATTTACATTTACATTTACATTTACATTTTCAGCATTTAGCAGACGCTTTTATCCAAAGCGACTTACACAATGAGCAATTGAGGGTTAAGGGCCTTGCTCAGGGACCCAACAGTGGCAACTTGGTGGTGGCGGGGCTTGAACCGGCAACCTTCTGTTTAGTAGTCCAGTACCTTAACCACTGAGCTATCACTGGCCCAATGTCATAAGTGTGTGTGTGTATGTAACGTGTTGCATGTGTGTTACACATGTGTGCATTCTGCATATGTGTATTGTGAATGTGTGTGTTATATCTGTGTGTATTTAACATTTTTGTGTGATATGCATGTGTGTATTCTGCATATGTATTGTGCATGTGTGTGTATTCTGCTGTATAATTTGTGTTTGTGTGTGTACTCTGCATACATGTGTATTATAGTACTGTATGTGAGTACTGCATGTCTCGAGTATACAGCATGTGTAAATTCTGCATGTGTGTATGCAAGTATATTAAAAATGTGTGTGTGTTATATGCATCTGTGTGTTCATATGAGTGTGTATTCTGCATGTGCAAGTATTGGCATGTATGTATATTAAAAGTGTGTTACATGTGTGCGTTATAATGCATGTGTGTGTTCTGTATGTATGTGCATTATATATGTGTGTATTGTTAATGTGTGTCTGTGTGTTACATATCTGGCTGTATTTAACATTTTTGTGTTATATGCATGTGTGTATTCTGCACATGTGTATTGTGAATGTGTGTGTATTCTGCTGTATAATTTGTGTTTGTGTGTGTACTCTGCATACATGTGTATTATGGTACGTGTGTATACTGCGTGTGTGTGTATTCTGCATGAGTATACAACATGTGTGTAAGCAAGTATTTGCATGTGAGTGTATAAAAATGGGTGTCGTGTATATGTGTTATATGCATGCGTGTGCATTTTACATGTGTTACATGTGAGTGTTCTGTATGTATTTGTATTATACATGCGTGTGTATTCTGCATGTGTGTATTGTGAATGTGTGTGTATTTTGCATACGTGTAGTATTGTACATGTGTATATGTGTAAGTGTGAGAATCTCTGCGTATATGTTGCATGCATGGATTTTTAGTGTGTGTGTGTATTAAGCATACTGGGGTTTTAGGAATGTGTGCATTACACATGTGGTATGTGTATTACGCATTTACTTATTAGAATTTTAACGTCATGTTTTACACACTTTGGTTACATTCATGACAGAAATGGTAGTTGTGTATTACGAATATATTCATTATAACTGTGTGTGTTATGCATATGGGTGTGTGTGTGTGTGTGTGTGTCGTGTGAGAAAATGGCATGATCCAAAAACAGCCAACACACACAGATACACAGATGAGTACCCGAAAAAAGGAGAGGGGGGAAAAAAAACGAAAAGCAGGGTATGACATCATACAAGGAGACATCCAATCAGAGGCTGAGAGCGTGGGTGACCACGGCAACAGGGAAGTTCTGTCCTAGTCTAAGCTAAAGCATGCTCACCGGCCAATGGGATAGAACCGGGCCAGCCCAACCCAACCCAGCCCAACCCGATCCGATCCAGCACACAGCCCAGCACAATGCAGCCTGGCACAGCCCAGACTGGCACAGACCGGACTGGCTGGACTGGCACGATCGCCATGGCGACCGGTGTATTGTCAAGTGTGTGAGCCGTGCGTCTGTTAGTGTGTTTACCTGTAGCCGCGAGAGTGTTTGTTTCCTCTGAAGCTGGGCCGGGGCTGATACTGACCCTGATGGAGTAGGGAGAGCAGCTGTGAAACTTGCTATGGCACAAAATAAACAAAACAAATACGAAAGAAAAAGAAAATCAACTGACGAGTAACGAAAAACGATGGAACACAGACATGCAAACAAAGAAATAAACCAAACACGTGTGCACACTGACATATAAACATGCGTGACGTTTATGATATGAAAATGTTAGATGAAACATTGAGACAACTGAATTTGCTAATGATTAAATAATATGCAAATTAAATAGGCACATATGTTAATAGTAATATGTGTTTAGATGTTATGTCTATCAGTGTGGGCGTGTCTGGTAGTTTCGGAACGTGCATTTACCTCCACGGTTGGCGTGGTGTGCGTTAGCTCTAGCACAAAGCTCTCCGGAATCTGATTGGCCGACACCGTGATGAGACTGTTCAGCGACTGTATGGGCACCATGTGCTCCTCGTGGTGATGATGCACCGGGAGAGCGCCGTTGACCGTCGGCACCAGGGTGATGTCGGCTTTATGGACCTGGCGGGACGGTTTCCTGGGGCGGTGCTGATAGTTCGACTCGGCGACGCGGCAGTTGTACGAGCGCGTGTCGTTCTTGTCCCGGCTGCAGCGTAGCGCCAGGGCGGCCATGATCACGATCAACAGTCCGCATACCGCGCCTAACGAAATGATGATGATCGTCGAAGGGTCGAGGACGTTCCCTCTGGCGCCACCTGCCGCCTGAGGGTCGGCCAGGTTCTCCGGGTTTTCCACCAGCACCAGGCGGAGGACGGCTTTCGTCCCGAGGGGTTTGCTGCCCTGATCCTGGACGAGGATCGTCAGGTCGGCGTGATCTCCGGCGAAGTCGCGTAGGCTCACGTTTGTGCGGATTTCGCAAGTGCGCGTGTCCATGTAGAAGTAGCCCAAGTCGTTTCCGGAGACGATGGTGCACACGAGATCCCCGTTGGCCCCGGAGTCGCGGTCTGTGGCTGAAACCGTCGTGATTAAATCTCCGTAATCGGAATTTTTGGAAACGGGTATTTCAGTGCTGTGATTTCGTAAAGGTGGCGCGACTATGACAGGCCGGTTGTCGTTAACATCTAGGATGTTCAGAACTACAGTGACGTTGCTGCTAAGCGAAGGGTTGCCATAGTCACGGGCCTGTACTTCAAAGCTAATATGGCTTATTTCCTCGTGATCGAAGGTGCGCAGGGCGTAAATCGTGCCACTTGACGGATCCACAGTGACGTAGGTGTTGATATTGCTTCCGTGCACGATGCTGTCCAAGATGGAGTAGCTAACATGACCGTTATCACCTAAGTCTGGATCTGTGGCGTGCACCGCGGCAAGATACGCCCCGGGTGAGTTGTTCTCCTCTTTGAAGATGTCGTAACGGGCCTTGTCGAAATACGGCGCGTTGTCGTTCTCGTCTTGCACTCGGACCGTAAAGTGTCTCATCGTGGACAAACTCGGCGTCCCGCGGTCCTCGGCGATTAGCGTGAGCACGTATTCGGAATGCGTTTCGTGATCTAGCGTGGCGTTCGTCAGGATCATGTAGTTCCTTTCGTTCGTCTTTTGCAATTTGAAGTGGCCTTGTCCTCGTAGGTGGCACACGACCTCGCCGTTCAGCCCCGAATCCGCATCGTCTACGCGGACCAGGGCTACGAAAGTGTCCAAAGGGGCCGATTCCGAGACGGACGCGGCGTCTTCGTCGTTCCCGTCGGACATTAGGCTGACGCTGACGTCGGGTTTGTTGTCGTTGACGTCCTTGACTTTGACGGTGATCTTGCAGTGCGCCGGCATCGAGTTCGGCCCGGAGTCCTGCGCCTGGACGTCCACGTCGAACGAATCGTCGGTCTCGAAGTCCAACTTCTTCAGGAGCGTTAAGTGACCCGTTTCTGGATCGATCCGGAAGGTCTCTTTGACTTTAGGAGAGACGTGGCTGCTGAACGAGTAGACGATTTTTGCGTTGGTGCCCTCGTCGGCATCGGTGGCATTAAGATCTATTAGCAAGACCCCTGGCGCTGAGTCCTCAGGAACTTCGATTGTATACGAAGACTCGGTGAAAACAGGATTGTTATCGTTTGAGTCCGCGATTGTGATCTTTAACAGCGTGGTTCCTGTTTTCTGTGGAGTTCCGTTGTCCAGAGCGGTCAGAAGCAGGTCGTAGCCGGAGCGCATCTCCCGGTCAAGCTCCTTGAGCACCACTAGCTCGGCGTACTTGGCGCCGTTGGTCCCAGTGAGGACGTCTATCCCGAAGGTGTCGCTCGCACTGAGGGAGTAGGTGCTCAAAGCATTCACGCCGACGTCAGGATCAGCAGCGCTATCTAGTGGAACACGTGTTCCGACCGTAGCCGTTTCGGAGATCTCGAGGGGCACGAGGGGTCGTGGAAAGCGTGGCGCGTGGTCGTTCACGTCTAGGATCTCGACCTGAACGTGAAACAGCTGGAGGTGCTCAGTCGGCAGGGTAAGGACGTCGAATTCGACCGAACAGTTCGGGTTCCGGTCGCAGAGCTTCTCGCGGTCGAGTCGGCCTCGCACGCTGATCTGGCCGTCGTGTTCGCGGACGGCTAGGGCGCTCGCACCGCCGCGCTGTACGGCCCGGAAACGGAGCGGGACCGAACTCGGGAGGTTGGCGAGAACGTCTCGGGCATCGTCCTTCAGGGAACCGATGACGGTGCCCGCTTCTTGTTCTTCTTTCACCCGATATTTTAACGTCCTACTCGTAGCAAGGCTACAAGTACCAGCCAGAAGCACCAGTAGGCAGAGCATGGCAGTACTACTACGACGATGCATTTTCTTTAAATCGGTACAGTACCTTTATCCAGTATCCCTTCTAACTTGTAACGTGTGCGTGCCCGTGTGGCTACCTGTACGCGTGCGTGTGCGTGCGCGCGTGCGTGTACGTGTACGCCTGCTCCACTACAGCTCCAAAAGCATCACGCACCTCAGCATCACACAAACATTACGCAGCACACGAAAAATACTGATAATATAAAATAAATAAATAATAATAATAATAAAAACAAAGAAATCCGACGTCACCACGAAGAGCAGAGCGCGAGACGCTGTCTGTCTGCCTGTCTCGCGCCAGAGGAATCTGTTGCGCGCGACCGGCACTACAAACGAATAAATCCGCGCGCCCGAATGACTTCAAAACTCAATAAATAAATAAATAAATAAAACACGTGAAAATGTCCAAATAATTAAATATCAGCTTTTAGTAGAAATCCCTACCAAGCGCGCGCGTCTCTCTCTCTCTCCTCCAGCACGAGCACAAATCCTCCCCAAACTGAAGCGCACTCCTCTGTGTCTGCTCTCCAAATAGTGGAGGGGGGAGACTGGGGAGGAAGGGGGGTGTAACTCCGCCCTTTGGGGTCTCATTCACACACACACACACACACAGACGCGCGCGCGCGCACGCACACACACACACACACACACACACACACGCGAGAGCGCGCGCTGTCTGTCTGTATCGCACGCTATAACAGATCGGTTCATTATCGCCCTCATTAATTATTCATCACTGCTGAAAGGCGCTTTTAAGCAGCCCCGAAAACACGTGCACGCGCCCCATCACGCGCACGACCGTGCCGTTGCTCACTTTCCCCAAAACTGTGCAGACCGTGCACCTTAAAGCACAGGTTTGTGTTTACTGTGCACGTGCACAGGGACCACGTCCTCACGAGACCTCGTGCTTTTATGTTACATCGGACTGTTGGAGAAAAGCCATGCAGACACGGGGAGAACATGCAAACTCCACCTGGGAATCGAACCCTGGACCTTCTTGCTGTGAGACGACTGTGCTACCCACCGAGACATCGTGGTGCCCTAACCTTACAGTATGTAACAGTGGTTGAGAACCCACTCACTCGCTCACTGTCTTAACCGCTTATCCAATTAGGGTCGCTTTCGGTGGGGGGTGCTGGAGCCTATCCAAGCTTTTCAATGGGCGCAAGGCACACGGTAACAGCCTGGACGGGGCGCTAGTCCATCGCAGGGCACACACACACACACACCCATACACCTATAGGGCAATTCAGTGTCTCCAGTTAACCTGACTGCATGTTTTTGGACTGTGGGAGGAAACCGGAGCTCCCGGAGGAAATCCATGCAGACACGGGGAGAACATGCAAACTCCACACAGAAAAAAACTGGACCGCTCCACCTGGGAATCGAACCCAGGACCTTCTTGCTGTGAGGCGACTGTGCTACCCACTGAGACACCGTGGTGCCCTAAAACAGGATTAAACTAACATAACATTACAGTAAGAGTGGTTGAGAACCCACTCACTCACTCACTGTCTTAACCGCTTATCCGTGGGGGGTGCTGGAGCCTATCCCAGCTTTTCAATGGGCGCAAGGCACACAGTAACACCCTGGATGGGGCGCTAGTCCGTCTCAGGGCAGACACAAATACAAACAAACACACACACACACACACATTCACCTATAGGGCAATTCAGTGTCTCCAATTAACCTGACTGCATGTCTTTGGACTGTGGGAGGAAACCGGAGCTCCCGCAGGAAACCCACGCAGACACGGGGAGAACATGCAAACTCCACAAAGAAAGGACTCAGACCGCATCGCCTGGGGATCGAACCCAGGACCTTCTTGCTGTGAGGAGACAGTGCTACCCACTTAGCCACCGTGACGCCCTAATTGAGAATCCAACAAGGGCAAATACTGTTTCAGACTACTGTGGTGGCATTGTACTGGCTTTTATCACTCTATGTATTGCTTTCTCACTGGCAGGTTTGAATTAACACTGTTTGTGTGACTTCATCTTTACTTTAGGTGTTAATGCATCCCTCATTTTTAGTAACTGATTCATCCTGCTCAGTCAGTGATAAGCAGCTGTACACGCGTACGACCAGCAGTATCCAGGGCGTCCAGTACAACCATCTAAACAATCCGTGTTTATTGGTATTTACCTAGTGGACAGGGAACCAGTATACAATACAGACCCCACCATTCACTAAGTTTATGGAACCCAAATCTCCGGTCTGGTTCACCACACAAGATTCCCAACCTGCTCTGAGACGATAAGGAATGTAAAGAATAACCAACAGACCTCACAAAGAGTTTACAGAGCGACACAAGGCAGCAGGAACAACAATTACACAAAACAAGGTGCAATAAACTGCACATCTGGAATTATCATTTCTAAAGCTAAAGTAACATTCTACTGCTAAAAAACAAGCAGTATAAAAATATACTGTATCTAAAACTTATTATATTATCAAGGAGTATCAAGGCCCACACTTCCATACTCCTAAAAAGCTTTTACCACAGATGGGGGCACGAGTCCAAGTCGCACGTAAGTTGCACACACAGCGACTTCAGACTCGACTCGGACTCATTTCAAATGACTCGGACTTGACTCGGACTCGCATAAAATGACTTGAGGACAACAGAAGTCAGCAACATTAGTTACGTGTGACAATTATATATATATACACTGATCAGCCATAACATTAAAACCACCTCCTTGTTTCTACACTCACTGTTCATTTTATCAGCTCCACTTACCATATAGAAGCACTTTGTAGTTCTACAATTACTGACTGTAGTCCATCTGTTTCTCTACACATCTTTGTAACCTGCTTTCACTTTGTTCTTCAATGTTCAGGACTCCCACAGGACCACCACAGAGCAGGTATTATTTAGGTGGTGGATGATTCTCAGCACTGCAGTGACACTGACATGGTGGTGGTGTGTTAGGGTGTGTTGTGCTGGTATGAGTGGACCTTGTTGGTCCACCTTGTAGATGTAAAGTCAGAGACGATCGCTCATCTATTGCTGCTGTTTGAGTTGGTCATCTTCTAGACCTTCATTAGTGGTCACAGGACGCTGCCCACAGGGCGCCGTTGGCTGGATATTTATGTTTGGTGGACTGTTCTATGTCCAGCAGGGACAGTGAGGTGTTTAAAAACTCCAGCAGCGCTGCTGTGTCTTATCCACCCATACCAGCACAACACACACTAACACACCACCACCATGTCAGTGTCACTGCAGTGCTGGGAATGACCCACCACCCAAATAATACCTGCTCTGTGGTGGTCCTTTGGGGGTCCCGACCATCAAAGAACAGCATAAAAGGAAGCTAACAAAGCATGCAGAGAAACAGATGGACTACAGTTAGTAATTGTAGAACAGTGCTTCTATATGGTAAGTGGAGCTGATAAAATGGACAGTGAGTGTAGAAACAAGGAGGTGGTTTTAATATTATGGCTGATCGGTGTATATATATATATATATGATCCGACGTCGTTCTGATTGTGGCTAAATGTTCCGGCCAGCTTCCGGCAAAGTGATGAAGCGTCGCTCCCTACGTACTTAAAATGGTGGAATACGTAGTGCACTTCACAGTAACAGATAATGTGAATGGAACGCTCCTACAGAATTGGTGCTAATGATTGTAAGAACCGCTTTCTGAACCAATCAGACCTTCTGATTTTAATTGTTAGTAAGAAATGCTGTTATTTGCATGTATTTAGTTTGCAGCATCACACAGATGATTGTCAATGAAATGCTTGATTGGCTTTCTAACGAGTTCGTGTTTTACTTCACAACCGGGAAAAGTTTTTAATTATAAGCACATTTACAAAATAACAGATTATATTCCTAATGGGACACACGGTTATAAATCTAATAGCATCTGGAACAACATAAGCTAAGGTAAGCAGTAATATGGATTTTTTTGCTGTGTTTGGGATTTTGGCCGCTGTGCCGTAATTCACAATGAAAACAAAACTAATTTAATCTCATATGACGAGAAACCTAATCTGAACATTGTAACAAGATAACTAACATAAATATTTAGCAAGAATAACATGACAGACCAAAGAAATGTGTTAAAATGTTTTTGAAAGGTTGTGTATCTGAGTTTAACAGCACAAAAAAGAGCTTGCCAAGAGGAATTGGTCAAAATTAAACCACAGAACTGCAAAAAGTGAATTTCATACAATAGATGACTCAGCTGTAACTTCCAGTAATAAGTAATAATATTTTACTTTGTGGTGTGTGAACTGTATGCAACCACCTCCTTGTTTCTACACTCACTGTCCATTTTATTAGCTCCACATACCATATAGAAGCACTTTGTAGTTCTACAATTACTGACTGTAGTCCATCTGTTTCTCTGCATGCTTTGTTAGCCCCCTTTCAGCCTGTTCTTCAATGGTCAGGACCCCCACAGGACCACCACAGAGCAGGTATTATTTGGGTGGTGGATCATTCTCAGCACTGCAGTGACACTGACATGGTGGTGGTGTGTTAGTGTGTGTTGTGCTGGTATGGGTGGATAAGACACAGCAGCGCTGCTGGAGTTTTTAAACACCTCACTGTCCCTGCTGGACATAGAACAGTCCACCAACCAGCGTCCTGTGATCACTGATGAAGGTCTAGAAGATGACCAACTCAAACAGCAGCAATAGTTGAGCGATCGTCTCTGACTTTACATCTACAAGGTGGACCAACTAGGTAGGAGTGTCTAATAGAGTGGACAGTGAGTGGACACTAATATTTAAAAACTCCAGCAGCGCTGCTGTGTCTGGTCCACTCATACCAGCACAACATACACTAACACACCACCACCATGTCAGTGTTACTGCAGTGCTGAGAATGATCCACCACCTAAATAATATCTACTCTGTGGTGGTCCTGGGAGAGTCCTGACCATTGAAGAACAGCATGAAAGGGGGCTAACAAAGCATGCAGAGAAACAGATGGACTACAGTCAGTAATTGTAGAACTACAAAGTGCTTCTATATAGTAAGTGGAGCTTATAAAATGGACAGTGTGTAAAAACAAGGAGGTGGTTTTAATGTTATGCCTCATTGGTGTATGGTTCAAAGTAATAACTAAAATAAGAAACACAACAAAATAAGTGTCTTAATACTTTAGTAACATAAAAGTCTGGGCAGATTTACTTACTGGGTTAATTTTCTTAAAGACTAACAGACGTTAGCACAGTAACCCAGACTAACCCACTTCTATTATTATTATAAATATAATAGTATAACAGTACATCTCTGCTGCAGCTCTACTTCTGTACCGTCAGTATTTGCATTTGTTCAGTGTTTAATCTGCGTGTCCAATCGGGCTTTAATGCACGTGAGTTCACATGCACACACATCAGCTCACGTGAATCTCGCACGTTTACACACGTTTAATAAAACTTATTAGCATGCATGCATAATTTTGCATGATACTGACCTGCAGGTCCTTTTTCTTCTTTAACACACTTTAAACACTTTATCTGTAACGGGGGAACAAAACCGGGACGGTCTGGTCGCCCGGGGGGGGAGCCGAGGAGCGCGGTGGCCTACTTCCTGTCGTAGAACGTGAGAAAGTATGTCGTCGCTGCAAATTGTTAATCTTCTGAAAGGAAAAAGGCTTCCTGCTGGCGTCTTTTAAGAGTAGAATTTAAAAGATAAGGTTTCAAGCAACATTTTGCACAGAAACGGTTTTATTTTCTACATAAAACTGTAGCTAGAATATATATATACACCGATCAGCCATAACATTAAAACCACCTCCTTGTTTCTACACTCACTGTCCATCTTATCAGCTCCACTTACCATATAGAAGCACTTTGTAGTTCTACAATGACTGACTGTAGTCCATCTGTTTCTCTGCATGCTTTGTTAGCCCCCTTTCATGCTGTTCTTCAATGGTCAGGACCCCCACAGGACCACCACAGAGCAGGTATTATTTAGGTGTTGGATCATTCTCAGCACTGCAGTGACACTGACATGGTGGTGGTGTGTTAGTGTGTGTTGTGCTGGTATGAGTAGATCAGACACAGCAGCGCTGCTGGAGTTTTTAGATACCGTGTCCACTCACTGTCCACTCTATTAGAAACTCCTACCTAGTTGGTCCACCTTGTAGATGTAAAGTCAGAGACGATCGCTCACTCATCTGTTGCTGCTGTTTGAGTTGGTCATCTTCTAGACCTTCATCAGTGGTCACAGGACACTGCCTACAGGGTGCTGTTGGCTGGATGTTTTTGGTTGGTGGGCTTTTCTCAGTCAAGCAGTGACAGTGAGGTGTTTAAAAACTCCAGCAGCGCTGCTGTGTCTGATCTACTCATACCAGCACAGCACACACTAACACACCACCACCATGTCAGTGTCACTTCAGTGCTGAGAATGATCCACCACCCAAATAATACCTGCTCTGTAGTGGTCCTGGGAGAGTCCTTTGCCTTTACTGAACGGAATACGGTATTCCAATATCAACCATCTCCATGACTAAGAAGCATAAGGAAACAATAAAGAAGTACAGGTAAAGTGCAGGTTTTATTGTATTTTTATTGGTTTTTAAGTGTTTTTAATTGTTTTTCATTGTTATTTATGTTATTTTCAGTGTATAAAGGTCAAAAACAACCCCATTATTTTACATTAGCCTAAAATATATGCAGTTCCACAAGACCATGGAACACATTAACAGGTTTCCCATACTTGCTTATGGAAAAAAATACCTTGAAACTCAACGTCTATTAAACTCCACGCCACTTCCAGAACCAACTGACGTCGAGTTTCAAGGTACCACTGTACATCAAATACCAAAAAAACAATGTTTGCCATCATTTATTCATAAAAAATCACTAAAATCATAAAACTCCTATGATATAAATGTCCCTAGCAAGTTTTTGTAAACATTTGACTTGAACTGTAACATATAACAGAGTGTAAGAACTCAGATGTTCAACATGTAGCGCGTGTAGGATATTTTAGAGAACATGATGAACATTTGTGCACAGATGGAATTGGCTGTAAACTGTGTAACCTCGTGTGATGGAGCACACTTTACCCCCTCACGTCTCTTTCAGCAGCTCTATAATCCAGTTAGCTTTTGTTAGCATATGCGGGGTGTCGGTGGGGACGGAGCCTCAAACTGGCCGTAGTGTTTGAACAGGTTCGCTCCGACTGCCGCTCCTCTGTGCGCCGAGATCGCTAACGCAATTACTGCGCCAGCTAATCTCATTTTGCGAACAAAAGTGTGAGAGGACGAAGGAATTCCTCCAGCGCCGATCTAAGCCTGGTTAAAGAACTAAAGCCAGACGGGCTAATGCACTTAGACACGCTTTCCCACCGTTAGTGCCGCCTTCATACCCACCAAACAGGGCACAACATCTTTACATTTATTAACAAAGCAAACAAAGAGGGGAGAAGAAAAGTGTGAGGAGACAGGTGCAAGCTAGCTGATCTAATGCTACACACTAGATTAGCTAAGTAAAATTAAGCAACACACAAAAAACATGCTAGCAATGTATATAAGACTTCAAACGCTTGCTAACACTAGCTTAAAATGTGTCGTGTGTAAAAACAGCATGCAAGCTAGCAGCCATAAAATGACATTTTACCCTTGTCATACACACTGCTATAAAGAGGAAAATGTTACACACATGCTAACACGCTACAACACACTATAAAATACATATAAATGCTCACAAACACAATGTCATGCGCTTAAAGAAATGCTAACACGCTATAACTCATTTTCAACACACACTAAAACATCTTAACATGCTATAAGATTTATAAACTCACCACACTGCTAAGAAAAAAAGCACAAAGCAGCATTAGCTGATTGCTAGGCTATGCTGGTTTTTAATTATACTTATACATTGCAGGTTTTATGTTTAAAACAACCAATCCTGGTGGAACAAAAAAATAATATACACATGTTCAAAACACAGGAACCATCAATACCTGCAGGTCTGAACCTCAGGAGTTTTAGCTAAATGTGTAAATATTTTATTGTTAAATTGATCATGAAGTGATGTGACACCTAGATAAAACCATCCATACGAAAGCTCTAATAGATCAGACAGTCCTGATGAGAGTGAGGATTACCCATCAGCCACCAGTGTGACATCTAAGATTTTTATTTCTACCAAAATGAAGGAAAAAATGCTATGACGCTAAACAAGCTTCTTATTCAATAATATGTAGGGTTAAAATCTCAGCACTGTTATCAGCTGGTTCAACATCTGCACAGACAGAAGTGGCTAATGTCCAACAGGGGTGGCTGAAACCGCCTAGCCATTAGAAAGTGCACTTTCCACTCAGTGCACTCCTAGTGCTGGTCCCGAGCCCTGGTAAAAACAGGAGGGTTGCATTAGGAGGGGCATCCAGGGGAAAAACTATGACCCAAAAGAAGCCAAAAGAAAAAAAAATACATACAGCTTTATATTAAAAATTATATATTAAATATACACACACACACACACACACACATATATATATATATACTGTAGTATATAATTTATTACATTTATATTTCATCAATAATAATAATTTTTTGCTATTATCTTTTTTCTTTCTTTTCTTTTCTTTTTCTTTGTAAATGAATCACTTTCTTGCTATTTTCATACATTCCTGTCACGCATAATATTTTTATCTTATGTTTGTTTGTTTTTTTCTTTTTTCTTCACTTTACGTACATTTAAATTTTTTTTTACTGAGATCCAGGGATCCAGGGTTCGAATCTCAGCAGTGTTATCAGCTGGTTTAACATCTGCATGAACATAATTGACTAATGTCCAAGAGGGGTGGCTGAAACAGCCTAGCCATTGGAAAGTGTACTTTCCACTCAGTGCGCTCTTAGTGCTGGTACCAAGCCCGGGTAAAAATAGGAGAGTTGCATTAGGAAGGGCATCCGACATAAAAACTCTGCCACATTTGGTATAAAGATCAGAATGATCCGCTGGAAATGCGCAACCCCTAAAATACTGGAGCAGCCAAAAAATAATAATAATAATAATTAAAGAAATAAAAATCTACATACATACAGCTTTACATTAATAATTATATATTACATTTATATTTATATTTATAAAATTATAATTAATTAAATATATAATATAACATATATTATATAATATATATATATATATATATATATATATATATATATATATATATATATATATATATATATATATATATATGCATTTTTTCTTGCTATTTTCATACATTCTTGTCATACATAATATTTTTATCTTCATTACTTTCATGTTTGTTTTTCTTTTTTCTTCACTTTACGTACATTAACATAAAATTTTTTTTTACTTTTAAATAATTTAAAAACATTAATAGGGTTCTTTAATATTCATGTATCCTATTGAGCTATACATTTTAGCAGTCTATGTTTAAACATTCAAAATGAATAACTCTGTAACTCCTGATAACTTTTATAAAGTTACTTTTACTTTTTAATTTCCTTACCGACATCCAACAAAAAAGTACTCACATGTTCCTAATGTGAGAATAATTTGAGTTTAGTGAGCATGGGTAAATTTTTACAGCACTATTAGAAGCATTTGGTTTATCGTTCGTGTGACAGTGGCGGTCCGGTGGAGGACGGGACGTCGAGCTGGTGCGGTGATAAATGTTGACTTTTTTTGTGAAAAACAAAGACCCCACAGCAGGTGGGTCAGCCCCCCGATCAGGCCTTACATACATCTTCCCTTGCGTTAGCAACACCGGAATGCGGCTGCAGCATCTGTCGCCTCGTCCTTCACTCATTCAATTAGCATCACGCTATTCTCTCACTTCTTTATTTTCGTCTGGGTGCAGAAACACACAATAGGCATTGTTATTCATACGGGCCCGAGCGCTCCCCCTGTCTCTTTATTACTTTCTGACTGGCTGAGCCTGAATCAGAAAGAGCGGGTACACAATGGGTGCAGCTTCCTTTCTGGTAGGGTGATGCATGTAAATAAACTCTTTCAAAGCACCATATTGAGTTCGGTGTCACAGAGCGGGAGCGACACGTTTATTAGCGGCTAAAAGTAGAATCGAACTGGCTGCTGTTGATTCTGATGCTGTGTGGTACAGTAAAACAGCAGGACGTTTACTACGCTCCACAGCTACGCTGCAAGCTCTGAGAACAGTCAGGTGCATCTTTTGCAAATATCAGATTTCACTTTCATTTCTCTTAGCAGGGGTTTCCTCTTTGCTATCCTCCCACGGATTCCATGAGTCCATGAGTTTAATATCGTAACATCATGAACACTGAATTTCATTGAATGCTGATCTTTAAACAAAATGTTGTTTTTTTAAATAGCTGATACAATTAGGTTAGATGCAAATTTCTTTTAATAATGTAGAATTTAATGAGGTTTTATCCTATAGCTCTAGAAATGACTGTATAAACGTTTGATTGTATCTGATCATGTTTGACTACGGCAAGTTAGTAGCTAGCTTGACTGCAACCATTAGATTAAGTCACATGCATTAGAATAAAAACTGTGAAGCTCTGTACAGATATTAGAAGGGAAATCATTAATCTGACATCAATTGAAGGTATTTCCAAGCAACCTCAGTTAAGATTACCTGAAGTCCTAGTACATGGAACAGTGGTCTCTTTACCAAAGTCTGGAAGAAAGCCTAAACTGTCACCTTACGCTTAGAATAATGTGGCCGGGGTATTAAATGTAATCCAAGACTCACCAAAACAAGCAGTGGTAGCTCAGTGGTTCAAAGGTTGCCAGTTCAAACCCTATCTTTGTCAAGATGTCAATGTTGAACCCCTGAGCAAGGCCTATAATTATTAATGTAAAACACTAATGCCATGAATAAGAAGCTGCTGAAACATGTCCAATGGTAAGAAAGATTTATTTGAGCTTAAAGGCTGTAGTGCAGGGCAGTTGTAGCTAACTAGTAATCAGAATGTTGCTGGGTCAAGTCCCACCACCGCTAAGTTGCCAAAGTTGCCTTTACATGGAACAGTCGTCTCTATACAGGCCCTCAACACTCAATGTAACACATATCTGCCATGAATAAGAAGCTGCTGAAACATGTCCATTGGTAGGCAAGATTTATTGTGAGCTTGAAGGCTGTAGTTCATGACAGTTGTTACTAGTAATCAGAATGTTGCTGGTTTAATTCCCACCACCGCTAAGTTGCCAAAGTTGTCTCAACCCTCAATCGCTTGCATTTTATTCAGTATTTAGTAGCATTCAGTATATAACGCATTAACGCAATCTCAATTTAACGCAATTAAAAAAATTTGTGCCGTTAACGCAAAATTTTATTTGGCCCTGCGAGTCATCCGTAGTTCATGTTGAGACTTGACCATGTGTTCTGACTGGCAGAACCAACGTTTTAACGTCGGATTTGCCACCGTTTGTTTCATTTGCGGTTTGTTAACATAATGTAACCGAGCGTCGTAGTGATGCACTTGCTTAAGAAAGAAAGAAATACACGCTATATTCACAAGTTGTCGGGAGCAGAACACTTTTATTAACTTCTTCTGTTATGGTGCCGAATAGCGGACAGCTAGAGTCGTTAGCCAAGCACGCTACTCCATGAACTATGGAAGCCCCAAAGGGTCAAAACACACTCACTTCGTGTAGAAACGTCCATCAAACCATTGTCACGATACAACCACAGAAAAGTCTGTTCTCTGATGGAGAAATTTTAACCTACAATCTGACATATATACGAAGTCAGGGGTCTCTGCTGGATAGTATTACTGCCTAGTATGTAAGTGAATAAAACTCCCTTGCAGTTTTCTCTTGTCCCAGCAGTTTTTAACATAAGTACATTTAGCATAAAATGTGTTCACCATTTTAATTGTAACATTTCACTTAAAAATCCTTGTTTTCTATAACATTTACACACATTTTTTTTAAATGCGATTAATCGCGATTAACTATATGAAATTCTGAGGTTAATCGCGATTACAAATTTTTATCGTTTGACAGCCCTAGTATTTAGTAATAATTTAAGTCGCTTTTGATAACAGAATCTGCTAAATGCCACAAATGTAAATGTGCAGAAAGCTCTGGCACCAAAACTGGCATCTTAATGCTAGAGTGATGTTTGCTTCTGATATCATGGACACAATCTGACCCCAAATTTCCTCTCCAGATGGTTTTTATTAGGCTAAAATGGACAAACTATGTTTGGAGGTAAGCCATTCAAACCCAACAGACAGGTTCATGCAGAAAGTTGATTGTCAAACTCCAAGAAGTCACATAAACCCAACACTAGTATTGATTTAAAATACATGTTTCTCACAAGTGTGTGCAAACTTCATTGCATACAGCAGTTGTTTTGGAGGGAAGGCCAGAAAAGAGGTGATAATTGAAGTCTGACTGTGGGGTTATGAACTCATGAACCGGAATTTCTTCATGCTTCACTGAGAGTAGAACATTGATACCTGTTTTGATAAGTGAAATGATGTGGGCTTCAGAAGTGAAAATATTTTTAAAATAATAAACATTAATAAGAAAAAAAGTCCAGACCTCCAGACCAACTCGAATCTGCTTAACGTCTCGTCTCGAGAACCTCTGCTAAGAATTAGTGAGGAATGTTTCAGGAAGTGAGGGTGTGTAGTACAGACCCAATGTATATACTGAGGTGAACTGATTTAAGATTGCACTTACACAAGGATTAAATAGTTCACAGAGAGAAGGGAGCCGTGCTGTTTTGGGGGAGATTTACAACCCCGGGTGGACAGCTGTGAAGTGGGGTAGTTAGGGAGCATTTCCATGGAGATCCTGTATCGTAGTGGCACTGCCTGTTCCTCTATAGGTTGAATCTGAATGATTGGAAACATGAAGCATGAATCTGTTTAGATCTTTCAGACTGAATCATGTGTGCACTACAGACTCAGCACACTATGTAACATAAAACTCCAATCTTACAAAAGCATGATTCCTAAAACATAAAACATATTTAATCTATTCAAACTATTAATTACCATCGCTGCACCCTTCAACCAGAGTTAAACACCAAGGTAAAAAGATGTGTCTTCAGCATTGACTTAAAACACCAAGTGGTTGGGCAGTCCTAATCCAGAAAGGCAAGTTGTTCCATAATATCGGAGCAGCTACTGCAAAGGTTTGATCACCTTTTGCTCTTAAGCTTAGACCTCAATGTTTTAAAAGCATTAGATTACTGAACATTGGGGCTGCCACATGAGTTCTGCCAGGTATGATGGTGCCATCCCATTACGGCCTTAAAAACCAGGAATACTATCTTAAAAATTAATTCTAGATTTCACGGGAAGCCAATGAAGGGAAGCTAGGACACCAATTGCGACAGTCTATTAACATTATGGTTCCTTAATACTGATTTCTTGGGAACTTATTTGTTCCCTATATTAACAAGATGAAGAGAAATAAAAACTGTCCTGATAAAGGTGTAATGTGTAATGTGTAGAGCTCAGCAACAACTCACTCCAGTCTACTAAATTTGGTGGAAAGTGGAAGCCTGATGGGAAGAGCTTTGGGCTGCCAGTCAGAAGATTGTAGGTTTAAATCTAGACTTTGCTATACAGCCAGTGTTGGGCTCTTGAGCCAGGCCCTTATCCCTGTCTGCTCCAGGGGTGCCGTACTCATAGGTTGTGTTCGAAAACCTTACTGCCTACATAGGCAGCTGCCTCAGTAGAGATGATTCTAATAAGTCATGCACTTACACGGCAGGTTATTTGCTACTTATGCCAAGTTCACACTACAGGTCGCTGTACAGTTCACACTACACGACCGGATCTCTTGTAATCACGATTCTTTCAGGTCGGTGTGGCTTTAACACTACACGACCGATCGGCGATAGGGGGTTTCACACTACACCATCTATCACCAACTGGAATCGCAGGCGAGCTTCTCTGGTTCAATGTCACCACGTCCAAAAATGCACGTCAACAAGTAGCAAGTGATCAAAGTTTGTGCGCTAATGTGCAGCGTAAAAACAAGGAGAAAAAATAAATGAATCTGAGTGGATTTGGCAACGCGAACAGCATGGATTGTTCTACAGTGAGTTGGAGGTTAATAAATATTTTTTTGCAATGCAACGTTGGTGTTATGTTTTGTAGAGAACGATAAGGTCAGAAATACTGTATAAAACGTGTGTGTATGCTGATGTATTCTGATATAAACTATATTATGCCCCTGTCCCACCTTTTTACACTCCTCCCCTGCGTTTCCCCTCACCCCGTATCTTGCGTTCTCATTGGCTGTTCGACATAGCACTCATTGGCAGTTGGGCGACTCAGATCCAGATGTTTGACATGCCAGATATATTTCGCTCGGATCGAGTTGTTGAGTAGTTCACACATAGCGATTGAGAGCCGAGTTTCGATCGCAGAGCAAACGCCGAGTTGCTCCCGAGCCGGCAAATCTAGCGCCGACCAGTCGGCGAGCGAAAATCAGGGCAAAAATCGTGTAGCGTGAACTAGGCATTTGAAAGCGATTCCATCAGTTTTCGCTAACTAAGCAAACACAGTTAGCTTCATGCCATTCAAACCAATGGGATGGGGTGGCACAAAGCGCTAGCATGTCAACTAAAATCTTCCTCCGTGTACCGAAAATTATAACAGCCCCATACACACTGTCAAAAAGCTTCAAGGGAGGTTTGATGAACACTTGAATAAGCACTTCTATGCTGCACAGATTTAAATACTATAAAAAGCTTCATGGGAAGTTCTAAAGTGCAGACTGTGAAGTAGATCTCCACCCTTTCATTCTTTATAAACCTCCATCATCACATCAAACCATTCAGAACTTGTATGTGAGCACTTAGTGAAGCTTTTATTAAGAAACCTGCTCACTGTGTGAATGTTATTGTTGCTTTTATGTCGTACTTTGTGTCTACGCTTAAATGAGATCTGAAAAAAGTTCCTGCAAGGTTCCAGAACCAGGTCGGTGGGAAAAGGGTATGGGGGGGAATCCGATCTGTGTCTCCTTCATGTTTTAGGAACCATATGGTAAGTGAGAGTGTCTCCTTCTCATTTAGGTGGTAGAACAAAGCCGATGGGAGCCAGAGTGAGCGAGTGGCGGTCATGAATAGATGAGGACAGCGCAGGTCATAAAAAAGCACCGGGGGGCGTGGCCACTTCGTAACGCATCATTAAAACGAGACAAAAGACTTCGGCAGGTTTTCCTCCACCCCTGCAGCACGGAGACACCTAATTATCCTGCAACCTGACAGCAGTGTGTGTGTGTGTGTGTGTGTGTGCTCTGTTGCAGCCTGTTGCGTAAGACACCTCACACACACACACACACACACACACACACACACACACACACACACAGTGTGTGTGCGTGTGTGTGTTGTACGCGCAATAGACTCCATTCATACACACATCATTAACTCAGGATTGTTCATTCATTTTCATTTGCTGGTTCTTCCTGCTCAGGGTCATAGTGGGTCCGGTCCTAAAGACACCATCAACATCTACCATCTACAACAACCCACTGCATGACATCACACACCCTTCACTCACTGCTTGGGTTTATTTACATGTACAGCATTACTAAAATACTCTTTGTGTTCCCTTCACTAAACGACTTTTTACTCTGCTAAAAACACTACAAATCTGCTGACATGTTAGAAGATGAACTATGTAAGAGAACAGGGGGGGTGTACGGGGGGCTAAGTTAAATTTTTTAGGGTATTTAGAAGACACTTAACATTGTGACCAAATACAGTTTAAGCTACTGAGGTTTAAAGACTTTGCTCAGGAGTCCAACTGTGGCAAGTTGGTGGTGGTGGTGGGACTTGAACCAGCAACATTCTGATTACTAGTTCAGCACCAGATTGTTCCATTTTACCTATTAGTTCTTATTCTCCATCTCCAGTTCCAGTTCATTTCATGTTACCTGGTTTCTAGTTGTTATTACCAGGTTGCAGCTCTTCCCCATTAACCTAACAGACTTCAATCACAAACTACCCCAAAAGCTAAATACCCCCTCAGCAAAAACTACCCCAACAGCTAAATACCCATCTACCAAAATTACCCTAACAGCCTAACTTTTTACAAATGAGGTATTCTATTTCTAATTCTTGTTTTTTAGTTCTTGTTTCATGTTACCATTTTACTATTTAAAAAAATATTTTTTATTTTTTATTTCCAATTCTTGTTTTTTAGTTGTTTTATGTTATCATTTTACCATTTTTGAAAGTTATTTTTTATTTTTTATTTCCAATTCTTGTTTTTTAGTTCTTGTTTCATGTTACCTTTTAACCATTTTAAAGGTTAGCTTATTTTCTATTTCCAATTCATTTTTCTTTTAGTTCCTGTTTCATGTTACCATTTTAAAGGTTAGTTCTTATTTTTTTTTATTTCCAATTCTTATTTTTCTAGTTCTTGTTTTATGCTACCATTTTTACAAGTTAGTTTTTATTCTCTATTTTCAGATCTTTTATTCTAGTTCTAGTTCTTGTTTTATGTTTCATTTTTATAAGTTAGACCTTTTTTATATTTCCAATTCTTGTTTTTTTTAGTCGTTTCATGTTACCATTTGACCATATTTACAAGTTAGTTTTCATTTCTATTTTTAATTCTTGTTTTTTTTTCAAGTTTATTTCAATTTACCATTCTACCATTTCTACGAGTTAGTCCTTTCTATTTTTAATTCTTGTTTTTTTTAGTTTGTTTCATGTTACCGTTTTACCTTTTTTATAAGTTAGTTCTTATTTTCTATTTCAAATTCTTGTTTTCTAGTTCTTGTTTCATGTTACCATTTTTAAAATTATTTTTTATTTTTTATTTTCAACTCTTGTTTTTTTAGTTCTTGTTTTATGGTACCTGGTTTCTAGTTATCATTACCAGGTTGTAGTTCTTTGTTCCATAGTTCTTATTCCTTATTACTTGTTTTAATATATACACTTCCAGTTCCTGTTTTTTTTTTATTATTATTATTATTTATTTATTTCTGCCTTTAGTTAATTGTGGTTTAGTTCTCAGTTTGCTCTCAGTAACTAGTACTACAGAATTCTTTCTTGACTCCCTGATTTTAGTCTGGTAGAACACGGTGAAAGTGAAATCAGATAGCGTAACAGTTTTACAGAGGGTGGAACAGCAGGGGGTTTTGTGTGGGCTGTCAGATTGATGTAATTAAGTAGACAGGGTGCAGAATGGGGGGCAGAATAATGATGATTGGTGTTTGCCAAATACCCTCACACACAGTAACATCTGACCCCCTAACCTTACCCCATCCCCCAAATCTGTGCTAAAAAGTACCACCCAAAAACGAGAGCAATGCTTTTCAGTCTTTATTATTTCAACATCTATATCGATACACTACACGGCCAAATGTATGTGGACACCCATTCTAATTGTTAAGTACAGGCGTTTAACCTAAACCCACTCCTAACAAGGGTACAAAATCAATTCTACACATACATCATATGATTTATTTCAGCATGACTGTACAACTGTGCACAAAGTGAAGTCTGTAGGGACATAATTTGACATGTCTGGTGTGGAGAACCTTCAGTGGAATGTATGAACCTCAACCTTAACCTCATTAAACACATTTGGGACTAGATGGAAGGTAGATTGTGTGAGCCAAGACTTGTCAAGTGCCTGACCCCACAGATTTTCTGAATGGGCACACACACACATACACACTATGGAATCTTGGGCCAGTGATAGCTCAGTGGTTAAGGTACTGGACTAGTAAACAAAAGGTTGCCGGTTCAAGCCCCACCACCACCAAGTTGCCACTGTTGGGTCCCTGAGTAAGGCCCTTAACCCTCAATTGCTCATCGTGTGCAGCTCATTGTGTGTAAGTCACTTTGGATAAAAGCGTCTGCTAAGTGCTGAAAATGTAAATGTAAATGTGTTTATAAATGTGAAACAAGCATGTGGTCAGCTGTCCACATACTTTTGCCTGTATAGTATATCACAAATACTTTCAGAATCTACCAGTAAAACAAAAAGGCTCCGTTACTGTAGACTCTTCTTTTAAAATGTGGTCTGAATGTTAAAACATGATTTTTGTATATTTTTACTTGTATATAAGTAGTTGTGGTTGCACTGTGGTGCTGCAGGTAGTGTGGATGACCAACAGCCCTCACATTCTGAGACCTGGGTTTGATCCGTGCCTTAAGTCGCTGTTTTTGGGAGAGTTTGCCTTCTATCTATCGTGAAACATGCAATAGCTCTAGGAGTCTAAATAAGAAAGATGGCTTGGTACCATGTCTGGAATGTATTGCTTCTTTGCGCCCAATGTTACAGGTGGCTCTGGATGCAATGGAGCCCTGATCAGACTCAAATGGATAATATTGAGCATACAACAAAACATAAGAGCTGTTATGATGAAGTAAGCAGGACTAGAAGAAACAGCTGAGCTGTGAAGCTCCACAAGTGATAAGCACAAGTCTATGCCTACAGTACTTACCACCATGTGCCAAACTGCCTTTAAAAGCAATGCCAGCATGAAAACTGTTAAATATGTGCTTCTGTGACCAAGTCAATCACCAGCTAGTGTGGTGTAAAGCACACAGCTATTGGACTGGGTTGGGTTGGATCTAATCTAACCTCATTGTACACTAATAACATCAGTACCGAAACCATAATAATGCTTTTTTAGCTGACTGGGACTTAATCCCTGCAGTAATGTTCTAAAACTAAGAAGAAACTTTTCAGATGAGATGAGGCTGATATCACTGATTTTATATACACTGATCAGCCATAACATTAAAACCACCTCCTTGTTTCTACACTCACTGTCCATTTTATCAGCTCCACTTAACATATAGAAACACTTTGTAGTTCTACAATTACTGACTGTAGTCCATCTGTTTCTCTGTATACTGTTTTAGCCTGCTTTCTTCAGCCTGCGTTCTTCAATGATCAGGACCCCCACAGGACCTCTACAGAGCAGGTATTATTTAGGTGGTGGGTCATTCTCAGCACTTCACTGACACTGACATGGTGGTGGTGTGTTAGTGTGTGTTGTGCTGGTATGAGTGGATCAGACACAGCAGCGCTGCTGGAGTTTTTTAATACCGTGTCCACTCACTGTCCACTCTATTAGACACTCCTACCTAGTTGGTCCACCTTGTAGATGTAAAGTCAGAGACGATCGATCATCAATTGCTGCTGTTTGAGTTGGTCATCTTCTAGACCTTCATCAGTGGTCACAGGACGCTGCCCACAGGGTGCTGTTGGCTGGATATTTTTGGTTGGTGGACTATTCTCAGTCCGGCAGTGACAGTGAGGTGTTTTAAAACTCCATCCACTCTGTGTCTGATCCACTCATACCAGCACAACACACACTAACACACCACCACCATGTCAGTGTCACTGCAGTGCTGAGAATGATTCACCACCTAAATAATACCTACTCTGCGGTGGTCCTGTGGGGGTCCTGACCATTGAAGAACAGCATGAAAGGGGGCTAACAAAGCATGCAGAGAAACAGATGGACTACAGTCAGTAATTGTAGAATTACAAAGTGCTTCTACATGGTAAGTGGAGCCGATAAAATGGTCAGTGAGTGTAGAAACAAGGAGGTGGTTTTAAAGTTATGGCTGATTAGTGTATGAATAGGGTGTAGTATGTATAGTTGTGGCGTGTATTTTTTTGGGATGGGGGTATACAGGGGGGAAGGTTTTCCCCTGTGTTCTGTAGTGAGTGTGTGGGACAGCTGATGTTCAGGAAGTCTCATGAACTGTGTGTCAGCAGCTTGTAGAGTGTGTACAGTGTGAACAGTGAGTGGGGGATCATTTGGGATTCAAACCCAGCAGTGTTATGGGAAATTTGTCATTCTAAGGACCCGATCAAACGGGGGCCCCAAAATACACAGTAAATATAGAATAAAACACAGTAAATGGGTATTTTATGGGTGAGGAGTCAGTATTTTTTCCTGACAGGATGAACTGAAGTTTATACTGTTTCCTGTTCTATAAATACTGTAAGTGTAAGTGAGGAACACTGAGCACAAGCTGGAGAGCATCACAGCATCACCTCTTACCCATGAACTCACTCACACTTACAATTAAAGGTAATGCAGAGCAGCCAAAACACCCTCTGGTATGTTTTCTGGGAAGGTGGGTGGAAAAAATACATCAATTAAAAAGAAAAAGCACAAATGCATTAAGAAAAAATGAAAATAAGCTCCACTTACCATATAGAAGCACTTTGTAGTTCTACAATTACTGACTGTAGTCCATCTGTTTCTCTGCATGCTTTGTTAGCCCCCTTTCATGCTGTTCTTCAATGGTCAGGACCCCCACAGGACCACCACAAAGTAGGTATTATTTGGGTGGATCATTCTCAGCACTGCAGTGACACTGACATGGTGGTGGTGTGTTAGTGTGTGTTGTGCTGGTATGAGTGGATAAGACACAGCAGCACTGATGAAGTTTTAAAACACCTCACTGTCACTGCTGGACTGAGAATAGTCCACCAACCAAAAATTTATCCAGTCAACAGTGCCCCGTGGGCAGCGTCCTGTGACCACTGATGAGGATCTCAAAGATGACCAACTCAAACAGCAGCAATAGATGAGCGATCGTCTCTGACTTTACATCTACAAGGTGGACCAACTAGGTAGGAGTGTCTAATAGAGTGGACAGTGAGTGGACACGGTATTAAAAAACTCCAGCAGCGCTGCTGTGTCTGATCCACTCATACCAGCACAACACACACTAACACACCACCACCATGTCAGTGTCACTGCAGTGCTGAGAATGATCCACCACCTAAATAATACCTGCTCTGTGGGGGTCCTGTGGGGGTCCTGACCATTGAAGAACAGCATAAAAGGGGCCCAAAAAAGTATGCAGAGAAACAGATGGACTACAATCAGTAACTGTAGAACTACACAGTGCTTCTATATGGTAAGTGAAGCTGATAAAATGTACAGTGAGTGTAGAAACAAGGACGTGGTTTTAATGTTATGGCTGATCGGTGTACATATACACGTACACAACGATGAAATAATCCCAGCTTGTTTGAAAGCACTATTGTATGGCACCCCTGGAGAAGAGGGTTAAGGGCCTTGCTCAAGGGTCCAACAGTGGCTGCATGGCAGAGCCAGAATTCAAACCCACAATTATCTGATTGCTAACCTAAAAGCTCTACCTACTAGGCTACCACTGTCCCTAAAAAAAGTCAGGAAAAAGTAATAAGGCACCCAGGTGGTGCAGAGGGATGTTCCGCTAGCACACCAGCGCCGAGATTCTGAACTTCTTGGTTCGAAACTTGGCGTTGCCACCGGTCGGCTGGGCACCATCTAGTGGGCATATTGGCGGTGCCTACAGCAGACACGTTTCTGCTAGGGCGGGATGACCGAATGAATAGAGTTTATAAAGTTGGAAGGTCTGTAGGAATTTGTGCCTACACCCCCAGAGGTCAGTAGCCACAGCACGGATGAGTGAAGTACATGTTCATGTCCACGTCCGGAGTAAAAGTCACATGAGAACGTTCTCCTTACCTCCGGGTTCTTGCTTTGATAGGAACCAGATGTATGGAAGTAAGTGTGGGAGCCGCCAAATCAGGGGGAGGAATAAACAACCACCACATACACCCCACCATAACGCTTCACTTCCTGTCGCTATCCGCCCCCACTACTACCAGCACTCTTAGTAAAATTGCTCCCCATTGACCTTCCAAGAGACCGTGATTGCTTACTGTGAGAATGTGGGGCATTTCAGGTCCTCATTCACTCAGTGTAGCATTTATTCTTATGTAAAACGTAATAGAAAAATACTGTAAAATATTAAACATACATTAAACAACCATTTAATGAGTTTTCATTCATTCATTCAATCATTCATTCATCCATTTATTAATTCATCATTTTTGTCTAAAAAAAACTGATTATTGAGATGAGTAATTGAGGGATGGGGGCAATAAACAGTGCACTGGGGCAATTACATAGATGTTTAAAGCTAGTTCAGTGGTATTTTGGGATGCTTTATACAATTTATACAATCAAGGGGTCTTAGAGTAAGTTTAGAGCTGGATTAGTCAAATTAGAGGCAGCGCATGGGCTATAGTGTCAGTTTATAAGGTAAAGAGGCAGTAGAAAGTTAGAGAGGCAGTGTAGGGGGTATAGTCTTAGAGCCAGTTTAGAGATACAATAGTCAAATTAGACCCCATTCTGAGTGGTTTATGGGCCTACAGAAAATTCACAGGTGGTCTAGGTGCCTAGAGACAGTTCTGGGGTGGTTTAGAAGACTTGACGCTGGTTTGTAGGGTTTAGAGTAAATTTGGTGGTGATTTAGGATGTTTAAATCAATTTAGGGGTTACAGAGGTAAAAGAGTTAGTGTATGTATAGTAGCAGTGTAGGGGCAATAATAGATAGATTAGTCAAATTAGAGGCAGGGTATAGGCTATAGTGTGAATTTAAAAAGTACAGAGGCAGTAGAGAGGGGTGGTCTAAGAGCCTAGAGACAGTTCTGAGGTGGTTTTGGGGACTTGAAGTGAGTTTAGAGCCAATCTGGTGGAGATTTAGGATGGTTAAAACCCAATTTAGGGGCTATAAAGGCAGTTCAGGTATAGAGGTAGTTTAAGTATAGTAGCAGTGTAGGAGAAATAATTGCAGTTTAGAGGTACGGAGGCAGCGTATGGGGTATAGTCTTAGAGCCAGTTTAGAGATAGATTAGTCAAATCAAAGGCAGCATATAGGCTATAGTGTGAATTTACAAAGTACAGAGGCAGTGGAGAGGGGTGGTCTAAGAGCCTAGAGACAGTTCTGGGGTGTTTTTTTAGGGGCTATAAAGGCAGTTCAGGTATAGAGGTAGTTTAAGTATAGTAGCAGTGTAGGAGCATTGAAGTTTAGAGGTAAGGAGGCAACATAGCGTTAGAGAGGCAGTGTAGGGGTATAGTTTTAGAACCAGTTTAGAGTTGGATTAGTCACATTAGAAGCAGCGTATAGGCTATAGTGACAGTTTAGAATGCACAGAAGCAGTAGAGAGTAAAAGAAGTGTAGTTTTAGAGGCAATTTAGAGATGGATTAGTCAAATTAGACCAAGTTCTGGGTGGTTTATGGGCCTAGAGACAGTTCTGGGGTGGTTTTGGGGACTTAAAGTTGGTTTGTGGGGTTTAGAGTGAATTTGGTGGTGATTTAGGATGTTTACATTCAATTTAGGGGCTATAGAGGTAAAGAGTTAGTGTAGGTATAGTAGCAGTGTAGGGGCAATAATGGCAGTTTAGGCTATAGTGACAGTTAAGAAAGTACAGAAGCAGTAGAGAGTAAAAGGAGTGTAGTTTTAGAGGCAGTTTAAAAATGGATTAGTCAAATTAGACCCAGTTCTGGGTGGTTTATGGGCATAGAGACAGTTCTGGGGTTGGTTTAGGGGACTTAAAGTTGGTTTACGTGGTTTAGAGTGAATTTACTGGTTACTTAGGATGTTTTAGTGACTATAAAGGCAGTTCAGTTATAGAATAGGAGCAGTGTAGGGGCAATAATGGCAGTTTTGAGGTAAAGAGGCAGTGTATGGGCCACAGTGGCAGTTTAGAAGGTACAGAGGCAGTGGAGAGTTAGAGAGGCGGTTGGGGGTACAGTCTTAGAGCCAGTTTACAGGTGAATTAGTCTGGGATAATTTAGGGGCCTAGAGACAGTTCAAGGCTGGTCTAAGGACCTAGAGACAGTTATGGGGTGGCTTGGGAGGTTTGGAACCAGTATAGTATGAATATTAAGGTCAGTTTGGTGGTGATTTAAAGGGCTTAAAGCCAATGTAGGGGCTTAGAACAATTTCAGGGTTAGTTTAGACAAATTAGACCCAAGTAGGGGGTGGTTTAGGGGACTTAGATATAGGGTTTAAGGGTGTTTTAGGTAGCTTAGACACAGTTCAGGAGTGTTTTGGTCTTCGTTATGTCTTGGGATCCTTAAAGCCGGTTTAATGGTGGTTGAGGGCATTTTTGAAGTGTGTCGTACTCTGCCACGTTGTTGACCTTTGACAGCCTGGCAATCCCAACAAACAGAGGGAGGGGGTGATGGTTCGGACAGGGGGTACGTCTATGGTGGAGTATTTGAAGGGCGCCCTGGTGTTTGGCAATGACGGATTGGATTAATCTTCTTTCTGGCACACAGTGATGGAGAACACACACACACAGCCACACTGGAAACACACTATACAAACACACTGCACACACACGGGCCAGGGTGTGGGCTGCAGGCAGGATAATGAACAGCTCTGGAGAGGGTGGCTGGATGAAATTGGAGAAGTGTCATTTTTAAGAGAGAAGCCATTAATAATAAACATGAGACATTTCTGGGTGAACACCCCCCCCCCCCCCCCCCCCCCCCCCCTCGACACACACACTTTTCTGTCTAGGGGTGTTTACTTTTTGCTATTTTTATCCAGTTATAAAAATCATAGTTTGTAAATGAAGATTCTTATTGAAGTAAATAAAAAATAACAACAGGAACACTAGGGGTAGGCTGTGTCTCAAATCAACTTCAAGGTCAAGATTAACTTTATTGTATTGCATGTAGTCATATAAATATAGAGGCAGATTAGGGGGTAGAATGTGTGGGCTATTGTGGCAGTGAAGAAGGTATAAAGGCATTTTAGAAAACATAGTGGTAGTGTATGGGCTATAGTGGCAGTGTATGTACATAGAGGCAGTGTATGGGTCATAGAGGCAGTGTATGGGTTATGGTGGCAGTGTATGGTTTATAGTGGCAGTATAAGTAT